>NC_081412.1:590572203-590764703 GCF_030272615.1 Cryptomeria japonica | reverse complement strand
CCACAACTTTTTATTACTAGGTCTGCCGTGATATCTCACTAGTTGTATATTTGTTGCAACAATCAAATGTGAGTAGTGTATTGTCTTCTTATGTGTTTCATAATCTTCAAAAGAAGGCAAACCATTATTCCTTGTCAAATATTTCCTTAGCCAAGTTCCAACAACTACTACTGAACCAGTCAGATAATGAAAACCATCATCATCTTCTCGAGGATTAACTAGTTTGTGTTTAGTCTCAACACATCGAGCCAACCAATATTCTATTTCCTCTTCATTGTCCTTAGGTGCAACAACGACATAGACATGTCCTATACAAACAAAAAATTAATAAATTATCACAATTTAGAATTAAAAAAATACTATTTTTAATTTATACTAAATATAAAAAAGTTTGAAACTAATTTTATTAAATGGCCAACAAAATAATAAAAAATGATTACCTTTCTGTACAAGGTCTAAAACACAATCATAATCATCTGATGCAAATAGTTCATCATTATCTTCAATTGTGTTAATCTGATCTTGTGCTTGAGTAGGAGTCGACGATCTTTGATTCCAATCTTCAACCCATTCAGTATTCTCACATACATCAGAATCACCTGAAATACAAAACTGGCAAAAACATGCAAGTTCCCTTATCCATATAGTCCATGTGCTTGCATTTGAACTCTTAAATGAATGCCATTTTGCCGATCTGCTAATTGTCTCACAATCAAGTTTCGACACAATGTTTTCCTCTTCAACTAACCAAAAGAATCATTGAATTGTTGAGTTCACACTTGATCCAGTAGATAAGGTTGTGTTTCACCAATCTACAATTGCACGTGCATCTTTAAATTTTACATTATCTTCAAATTTTAATTGCTCTCTAGCAAGAATTCTTTTAACACATGCACTAGCTCCATCATGTTCTCCTTTACCATGTCCAGCTTCAAAAAAACTCCATATATGTTGGATATTGTATTCCTTGTGAGCCCTGCTTAACCAATAAAACACTCGAGCATTGTCTAGTACAATTATCTGACCATATAAGATGTTATGTCATCTGGATTCCTCTTTCTCTTATATTTCTATAAAATAAGTTGAAACAATATTGAACAACCTCTGACGAGTGCATCCTATTATCACTCACATAGAAATGATACTCCCTTAGGATTTTTCTATCATCCTTTGTGATTTCATCTGCATGTCTATAAACAATAAGAACAAAAATAGCAACTTGAGTGGAATTGTAATATTGAGATTGAATTTCTTCTTGTGGCTTAAGAGTATAGCTTTCTACAAAGTCCACCACTGATAGTATACTTCCAACTGGAAATGTATTTCTACATGTGCGAAATTGAGAATCAAGCCATCTAGCATGTTGAGAGTGTGTCACATATTTTGGTACAATCTTACTTTTAAATTCTGACATGAATGCATGTACACTAACCTTCTCTATGATTAAATTGACCCGCTTTCCTGTTTTCCCATCCTTTAAGGGATACTCAACATTCTTAAATCTTCTAATAGCCACTAGTTGTTGTCCAAAATTAGATTCACTACTCTCATGCATACATTCTACTAGTGATGAAAAATTGCCACAACTAGAACATTGTCCAGAGATACATGAATGTAAATAAAATAATTGCCCATCAGTTCTTTGACAAAATAAACTTGCTACAAATTCTTTGATTGATTCAGGTGGCATATCAATACCACATTCCTGGATAAGCATGTTACTATGCAAAACACAACGTATGTATCGAAAAACATCATAATAGTAATGAAATTGCACATGCATTTTACAACAACAAGAGACTCTTTTCTTGTTAATTTTCACATACCAGGGCTTGCATTTTTCAAATGATCTTTGACTTATAGTAATATTTCTAGGTAACAAAACTTCATCCAAAATTTTTTTATAAAATTCAGTTTGAGTTGTGTCTAATAGGTGTTTTGGATGAGGGTCATGAATTTTACACCCCACTCTCAACTTTAGAACATCTCTAGCATTAGATGATACCCTTGTATTATCATGACAAAACTTTTCAACCAAAGATTTCACTTCAATATTCAATTTCATATCTGACCTGCAAAGTCTACCACTAAAACTCCAACTTTAGTTGATTGGATCACTTTGAATACTTTCTCTTCTTTTAGCTTCCCTAACCAATGTTTTAGAATGTATCTTTAAAATTCCACTAATGTTTCTTACCATCCTTTTATTCAAGGTTTCTTTATTCACTATGGTAGTTGTTATAGCTCATCGCGCCGCATTATTATCTTTAGATCAACTTGTTGTACCAATAGATTCAATGGCACTTGCAACAGTAGACATAGCATGCTTAACGAATTCATCTTTTTTTGATGGTTTCACATAGATGCCTATTTTTTTCATCACTTTTCTCATTTTCCACATTCTCATCAATTGCATCATAAGTTGACATTGAATTGCAAGTTTTTTCGATAAAAAAATTCTTTGTATATTCTATTGGCAAATGTTCTTATCTGTCTCCAAGAAATCTTACCAGGAAGATTATCCAGAACATTTTTTTCAATTTTTATAAAAAAGTTTCCCTGATCTTCAACAATTGGAGCATTTTCATTGTCACCATGTTCAAAAGGATTTTCAGTTTCAACATTCAAAATAATTTCATCTTTACCAACATGAAGGTTTTCATTTTCATGGACAATTCTATCAATCTCAACATTGGTATATCCAGCTTCTACTAAATCATCAAGATGAATATCACCTATAATCACATTATCCATGTCTTGCAGAGAAGGATTTGAAGATGTACCTAGATTTGAGGATGTTGTACTTGGAATATTCTTCATAATTGTTTCATTCACATCATCATCATCCATAATTGCATCATCTATGTCCATCTGATCCCCAAAGGCATCATCTTGAATGTTTGTCTCTTCCATTGTTGTGGATCCAAAAGCATCAGGATTATTCATTTGTCGAATCATCATTCTTCTATCCCTTTGACGTTTGGCCTCCTTCTCTCATTCTTCTTGAATTTCCTTGACGGTCAATTTCCTCCTTTGTTTCTTCTTCTGACGTTGTTTAGACCCCATGACTAAAAAATTATGCAATAAATGCCACCTTCAAAAAATGGATCTAAAATTGCAACAAAAGAGCATCCAAAGGACAACTAAATCATAATATATCATGTAAAAACTCGCACATTTGAAGACATGTTTTATTATGTTAAATGATCATATATTTATACAATTCCAAAAAAAAAAATTAATGGAAAAACAAAATGGGATCCCGTTTTCAACATGGGATCCCGTTTTCAACACGGGATCCCATTTTAATTCAAAACGAGATCCTGTTTGGTTTTTTTTTATAAATAATTTGCAATATAGAATGGCATCCCGTTTTCAACACAAGATCTCGTTCTCAACACGGGATCCCCTTTGTAAAAAGATTTTTTGGGGGCTCGCTTGTAGGTTCGGAATTAGGTTTGGTAAATGGTTCAAAAAGCCAACCCTGAGGCTTGGAACTAGTTTGACCTATAACTTCAAGCCCAAATCAAGCTTCATACAAAAAAATGACTTCAAAAATATATCTGAACACCTAATTTTCAAAAAAAATATAAACAACAAAAACCCATTATAGTACACACTTTCTAGATTCCAAATATATAATTTTTTAAGAGAATGGATCAATATTTTTAATTTTAAAATAATTTCTAATTAAAGAGATCCATAAACTTGAAATAACATGGTTTTTTAAAATTTTAATAACTTTTTTGTCTTTAAGTTTTTTGAAAAAAAAATTATATGGCATCAAACTATAATAGATAAATCTATACAGTTTAAAAATTAAAAATTAAAAAATGTTAAGTTTAAGTCAAATTATGCTTGTTGTACACATGGATTTTTCAAAACAGTGATTATGCCCAATTAAAAAATAACAAAAAAAAAATATATGGAAAAAAATTACAAAAAAATATCCTCATCAAAGGTGAGTGAGTTATAGATCTTTTCCCAAAAGGATAATGAAAAATACTTTCATTTAGGTCAAATTATGCTTGCCATACACGGGCATGGTATGGTCCTAAAAATTGACTTTTAAACTATAGGTTTTACTAATGCCTATTCAAACTTCCTTTTTAAGATCTGGGTATAAAAAAAATTACATATTTGGAAAGTAGACTTCGAGCACTACATTTTCTAGTACTGAATTTTTTCAAGAATCATCCTTTAAGTGCCTCAAATATTTAGGTCAAACGGGATGAAATCGAAAAAAAAGGGAAAAAACTTCCACTTTTTGGCCAAAAAGTGGACACAACTTCTTGCACTTACCCACAAACCCGTTGTTTTAAGAGATTGTTGGTTTAAGCAAACCCTCTAGTGCAAGATAGCGAACCCGCTAGTTTAAGCGAACCTGTTGGTGTAGGATAGTGAGCCCGCTAGTTTAAGTGATCCTACTGGCACAAGATAGCGAACCCGTTGGTGCAAGATAGAAAACGCACTGGTGCGAGATAGCAAACCCACTGGTGCAAGATAGTGAACTTGTAGATGCAAGATAGTGAACCCGCTAGTGCAAGATAGCGAACCTGTTGGTGCGATCTAATGTAAGCCCGTTGTTTCATAGACAAAAGCCAATTATCATTTATAAAAACATAAAACTTAATGAGAATTTTACCTTTCCTACAAAAATGATAATGGTGAACCCGCGGTCGTATGAAAATGATAATAGCGAACCTGAGGTTTTAGGGCACAAACCCACGGTTTCAAGGTGCAAACCTGTTGTTTCATGAAATCATAAGATTGAGAAAACAAACTTCCTCCTAGGCAGAAATCAACTTGTAGATCTCATTTTTTGCAAACAAGTGCTCAAAATATGTCAAAAAACGTACTCAAACAGCAAAAAATGTTAGAATGACCCACGAAGTGGGTCCCACCGAGTGTGCTAGAAAATATGCGATGAAAAATGTGCATGCTAAACTAAGGGTTAAAAGAACAAGCTAAATAACCAAGTACACATAATACATCATACACCTCAAGATTGAAATGGTAAAATCAAAGCAAAAACACAAAGAAAAGCTATGCAAACTCCAAATCCTTGCTTCGATTTAATTATTTCATGATTGGATGTGTACTCATGACGTCAATTCAAATGCTTGATTGTGCTCCATGATTTGATGGAGATGATAATTCAAATGATAATGGATTTGATGAAAATGATAATGGATATGGTGAGAGATAATTTCAACAGAGTGACAATATGGATATGAAAAGGTGGATGATTTGGTCTAAAATGAGGGGGATTAAATAGAAGATGAGAGGAAGGAGAGGGGAGGCGAAGAGGAGACACTTGCCCTCCAAAAAGGACAAGTGGCTCAACTAGATGGAAAAGGAATGACATCTATCCATGAGGACACATGTCTATTTTGGGCAAAGCCACCCAAAAATAGGAAGAGTGACATGTGTCCTAGAGGACACATGTCTATTTTGGGCAAAGTCACCCAAAATAGGATATTTTCCTCAAAAGGGGAAAAAGTAGTTAGGATGTGCAGACATGTGTGGGAGGTAAGAAGGGATAGGATAAGGTTAGTTGGAGGGTGTCTAGGATAGGGTAGTGGGTTGGAAGGATAGGGTTCGTTAGGGTAGGATTGGGGGGAGGCTTAGGAGAAAATGACTAAAATGTAGGAGTCATGTGCTCAAATAGGATTTGAGTCTAATTAATTAATTAAATTAAATAATCCATGGAGGTTTTGGGAAAAGGGACATTTAATTAATTAAAGGTAATTAATCAAATGGGATGGTAAAAAAGGGATTAATTAACTAGGTTAATTAATTAGGAGGAATCGGATAGGGAATTGATTAATTAGGAGGAATTGATTTAAATTTGATTAAATTAATTAACCAAATTGAGGTGTCTACAATATGAAACTTGAGGACTAACTTAGAAGCACCTTCATAAACTCAGTGCACAATTATGGAGCAAGTTTAGATGCTTACATTACTAGGGGGTTATTTTTTGCAGGAAACTTTTTTACAATTTACATTTATTGTCATGTTCAATAATAGTCATTAGGTACAATATATTATCCTTCAATCATCTCTATAACTTGTATTATTTAAAATAAATTGATATATTAGTACTTTCAATCAATTTATTTATCATGGCTTTAGTAGAACTTTTATTAATATATTACAATTTAATCAACTCAAGCGCGAGGATTCATATAAATGCCCTCTTTAATGAAAATAAAAAATATTACTTTTCATAACATAACCGATAATAACATCTCGAAAGTTCAATATCATATAATTTTAATAATGATAAATTAATTAATATAAATTTATTTAGCAAATCATATGATGTCTAAAATTATACATAATTGTCAAAAGGTTGTGGCCCAATTGGTTGGGCACAATTGGTGAGGATGATGGTATGAGATATAGAAAGCCATCCACCAAGGTCCAAACCCTCAGAGGTGCATTTGGGCTAGCTAAGTTCGACCCCTGGGTGAATTTGATGGACTGGATCCCTTTGCACGTGGCTGCTTAGCCAAAAGGAGGCTTTTAGTTTAGATGTGTGCTTACTCAAATTATTGTAATCTGCTATATAAAGGTTGAGATGTTGATATCTATGTATGTTGACATGTTTCCATAAAATAAAATAAAAATATATACATAATTAATCGTTCACTCTTAGTAGAAGAGGTATTAATTTAGATTTGTATCTTTAATATCAAAAAATATTAAAAAACAATTTAAATTTGATATAATCACTTCTAATCCATGCTACACCTAAATTTGATAGCATACAATCATATTTTCAAAATGCATTCAAACATTTTAAAAGACCACATTAAATGGAAGAAATTACGTGCAACTAACTACATATTTTATATACATCTTAATATGAAAAAGACAATTTTAAATAAATAACTATCACATAAAATTATTATCAAATTTCATTGGACCTAATGACAATACATCCACCCAATCCAGATAAACACATAAAATAATAATAATTACTATAAATGT
The DNA here is from genome assembly GCF_030272615.1 of Cryptomeria japonica. NCBI lineage: Eukaryota > Viridiplantae > Streptophyta > Pinopsida > Cupressales > Cupressaceae > Cryptomeria > Cryptomeria japonica. Next base: position 590,757,704 of record NC_081412.1, on the reverse strand, counting down.
AAAAGAATTAATTAATAAAATTGATTCCCCCACGCACATATTGTTTCAGTTAAGAAAACCAAAAATATACCCACTTTTTTAAAAACTAAATTTAAATTATTTGTGCATATTTTTCTAGATAAATGTCTTTCAAACCATTAAATTTATTACTAAAATAATCCCCATGAGAAATGAAAGGTGGTTGAAAAAAGGAGCCATTATCTTAATTGGAGACGTTAGTTTAGTATATTCGGTAAGCAATAAACTTATCGCATTGTGCAAGTTTGAGTATTATGACAAAGACTAAAGACTAAAGAAAATGTACCCGTGAAATGTCTCTGCTTTAGACTTCATAGGTCAAGGAGTAAATGAGTTAGTGACGGGGTCACACATTACTCACCCTATTCTGCAGGTAATTCACGGGTCGAGGAGTAAATGAGTTGGACAGGACATGGTAATTCATTCGGTAAGCCGGTAAAATAATTTGATTCTTCCATGCCTGAAAAGATAAGTTGTATTGGTAATCTAAGGAGAAAACAAGAGATGCTTTTGGAAGTTAGATATATATTCAAAAGTTGGTTTGAGTAACATTATACTTACTACCATGAAATGATTGATATTATTATCTAAAAATGGCTAATTAAACAAATGAAAATAAAATTAATTATTAAAAAGAATAATTTTCAAACAAAAATAAAATAAAATAATTTTATCTTTTAAAATAAAAATAAAAAATAAAGAAAATAATTTAAATAAAATAAAATATTTTTTAATAATTCAAAAGTGAAAAATATAATTTAAAAATAATAAGTCATAAATTGATATTTATGAACATCTTTTCTTAGATCTTTTGGACTCTGATACCAAAAAATGATGCAGAAGGATGACTTCAAACAAGGCTTCAACAAAAAGATTCACCAAAGGTTCCTAAGCATACACTAATTGTGCATTAGGCCTTCAACCCTATACTTCCACCCTTGGGGCTACTTGAGCATTCTTTGGCACATTTGAGTATGACACTACTAATCAAAGCATGATCTGACACAAAGTCTTTGCAAACATAGACATTGTCAAGACTTATTCAATGTATTTGGAGCCTTTGCATTCAATGCTTCCAATGGTCAAAACAAAACCAAAACATTATAACATCAAACCCTCATTGAACTAGATTTTCAAATTGGGCCATACTATAATATGAAAATAATAATCATCAATAACTTTCAAAAATCAAAGAATTAAGCGAATCCCTTTGGTGAGATTGAAGATAACACTAAGAAAGACTTTTCCGCCAATTTTAATCAAGATCCAATAGTGGAATTTAGTAAGTTATGAAGTTTTTCCCAAAACAGGTAATCCTACGTCCAATTCAGGGTTGTTTGCACAAGAATTGCTCTAACTCATTCAAATCTCAATAAAATTTGCTCAAACCAAAAGCATATCAAAATAGATGAGAATGTCTTCATCTTTTCCTATTGGCTCAGGTCCCTACTGTAATATACATTGTCATACGATAAAAAACTTAGACTAAAAAATAGTAAAAACGAGAATTTAATGTAGTCCCATTTCATGTCAAATTTTACTTCTCTTTCATATCCCTCTTTACCAACCTTGATTTTCACTCCTATATTCCTTTTAAATACAATTTCCAACCTCCACAACTTCCCAACTACCCTCTAACAACTTAGTTAACAAAATGACAACTTTAACATTATTTTGCTTGACAACATTTTTTGCAACTTTATGACATTTTTGCAACTTTGACAAATCACCACCTAAACATTCTAAAATGGTCTTTGATGACCTTATTTTCTCAAAACATACAAAACAACTCAAAAACCTAACGTCCACATGAAACATGAAACATGAAACATCATGAAGTAATGCCCCTGCATCATACTCCCCACGGAAAAGAAATGTGAGTTCCATCTCAAATATGAATCTTCTTTCTTGTCTTCCAGTTCCTTCGCATGCAAGCATTGTATTCTTTTTTCTAGATCTCAACTATATTTGCTTCAACTAGTGCACTTGTGCTTTCCAATCCAACAACAAGCTTCTTGTGCCAAGGCCAACTTGGCATTATATGTCCATGGTTTTATTCTTGTCTTTGCACTCGAGCTTTAGTTCTGACTGTAATTGGAGATTTATCTTCTCCTTCATCCACTTTGTCTTCTTTACTTGGACAAGGTACACACGTATTTAAAAAATCATATTCTTTGTTTGCATACTTCACTTCTTCATACACCTCATGTGGTTTCTCATACACTCTTTTCTCCATGTTATTCTCCAAAATCTTTGTGTTTTCAAGAAGACATGTTTTTAATGCAACATCATTATTTATTTCTTCAACACTTTCTTTAGGATCAGCAATAGGAATTCTACTATCTTCCTTCATTGGTCTCTTCTTCAACTTGTATTTGGACTTCTTCCTCTTTCCCTTCTTTCTGATTTTTGTCATGTATATGTTGTTCTCTCGGCTACTTCACTTCCTTTTCTTGTGGCTAATTTGGCAACTCTTTGTTTTTCATACCCCTATGTGTTTTCCCAATGTTCTTTTCTTCTTTTCCCAAGGCAACCATCCTTCGCCTTCTCTGTCTCATGGCCATTAACTCTATAGGCCCCTTCACTCTCTTTTTCATGTTCCAGCCACTCTTTTGTCTTATTACTTCCAACCATTTCTTCAACAAGAACTTACATTTTTCAAAACCTCTACATAACTCTAGGAAATCTCTAGCCAGCTCTAAGTCGTTCTGTCATATTCTCTATAGGCCCCTTCACTCTCTTTTTCATGTTCCAGCCACTCTTTTGTCTTATTACTTCCAACCATTTCTTCAACAAGAACTTACATTTTTCAAAACCTCGACATAACTCTAGGAAATCTCTAGCCAGCTCTAAATCATTCTGTCATATTCTCTTTCATATTATGTTTTTCCTTGAAACTTTCCTTCTTATCTCGATGTCACATCTCTAACTCCTTTCTATTATTCTTGATACCTCACCCAGGGCTTTCTTCCTATTCTTATTGCCTAGTATTTTGGTATTCAGGGTCTTCTTTGCCTATCAATCTACAACACACATACTAAACCAAATGCCAATCAACATAATTAATTTCTCCTGCCCAGATCTTTTGGGATCTCAAACTTCTTTTCATAGACCTTTTAGGATCTGATACCAAATATGAGGTAGAAGGAATTAAAAAAGGCTTCAACAAAAATATTCACCAAAGGTTCCTAACCAAACACCAATTGTGCATTAGACCTTCAATCCTATACTTCCACCCCTGGGATTACTTGAGCATTCTTTGGCATATTTGAGTTTGACACTACAATCAGGGCATGATCTAACACAAAGTATTTGCAAACATAGACATTCTCAAGAATTATTCAATGTATTTAGAGCCTTTGCATTCAATGCTTCCAATGATCATAGCAAAACAAAATATTATAATAAAAAACCCTCATTGAACTAGATTTTTAAACTGCCATACTGTAATTTGAAAATAACAATCATCGATGACTTTCAAAAATCAATCAATTAAGAAAATACCTTAAATGAGATTCAATATAATACTAAGACAGACTTTTCCAATTTTCATCAAGATCCAATGGTGGAAAAGTAAGTTATGAAGTTTTTCACAAAACTAGTAACCCTAGGTCTGATCTAAGGCTGTTTGCACAAGAATTGCTCTAACTCATTCAAATCTCAATGAAATTTTTGCAAACTAAAATCATATTAAACTAGACTCGTGCCTTCATCTTTTCACATTGGTTTCAATCATGTATTATACCATACGTGGTCATGCCATAAAAAACTCAAACTGAAAAACAATAAAAACTGGAAAATGTAGTCCCATTTCATGTCAAATTTCACTTTTATTTCATTCCCCTCTTCACCAACCTTTATTTTCGTGCATACATTCCTTTTAAATAAAATTTCTAACCTCCACAACCTCCCAATTCCTTCTAACAACTTAGTTAACAAAATGAAAACTTTGAGATTATTTGCTTGACAACATTTATAGAAAAACCTATGTTATTTGGTTTACAAAATTGCCCAACAAGAATTAGAGATTGATAAGAAAATTAATTTATTTCTAGTAAATCTTACTAAGTAGTCACATGGTACAAGATACCACTCCAAGTAAACAATATAAATATGCTCTCAAAAACCAATACTACAACACAATTAAAAATCATTCCACTACCAATCGAACATTCCATTCACATCCCTATAAAACTTAGTAGTCCCAAACTTAAGGACTAACTTACAATCACCTTCATAAATTTAGTGCACAACTAAGGAGCATGTTTAAATTCTTACATACTGGGGACTTACTTTTAGAAAAAACCTTTTTAGATTTATTGTAATGTTCAAAAAATAGTTGTTGGGTACAATCTATTATCCTTTGAGCATCTCTACAACTTGTATTATGTAAACTAAATTGATATATTTTAGTTTTTAATCAATTTATTATTGTGGCTTTAGTACAAATTTTATTAATATACTATAATTCATTGCATTCAAGAATGAGGATTCATATAAATACACTCTTTAATAAAAATTAAAAATATTATTTTTCATAGTGTATAATCAATACTAAAGTTTCTAAAGTTCAATATCATATAATTTTTAATAAATAATAAATTAATTAATATTAAATAATTTAACAAACCTATGAGTTGTCCGTAGTCAACATTCAACCAAAAAAAATATTAGACACTAATCAATCAACTGTCGCTTGCTACTCTGCAAGTTTCAAATTTCAAACACATGTCGTTCATAGTGGAATCTACAGGTGGGGATCATCCCCCACTATCTACGAGCCTCGCTTTGGACTCTGTGATGCTGACAATGTCTGTCACATCTCCTCCTAGTCCCACAGTGGATTCTCCTTTTGGTCCGGCTATGATTCAACTTGACAACTCTAATTTGGGGACTTCTCTGGTCACGCCCATGGTTTCTGATCCTAAACCTGATGTGTTGATTGTTCATGATAAGAAAAATACCACTAAACCTCCTATTGATAACACGAATCTCAAAGGCTGAAAAAATGTGTTGGTCGGAAACACTAAGACTGTGGACCCCAACATCGTCTCTGTCTACTCGCAAATTGAGGAGGGAATGTTCTTAGAGCTCCCTGACATTGTTCTTGACTATATTTTGCACAACATGGCTAACACTCTAGTGGGAAAATTCTTCTCCCTATGCCCCACGGTGGAGATGGTTAGAAAATGGGTCAAGGACAAATGGAAACTGAAAGGGAGTGTCTTTGTTAGTGCCATGCTCAGAGCCCTATCCCTCTTTAAATTCACTGCTAAGGAGGATGTCGCTCTTGTCCTATTTGGTTGTTGGTCCTATGGTCAAAACAATCCTTCCCTTGGTCGATGGAAGGCTGGTTTTGACCCAGCAGCTGATTTACAGAAAACTACTCCAGTTTAGGTTCAGCTCCTGGGGCTCCCCCTTGAGTACTGGGATAAGTCCATCTTTAAATAGATTGGGAGTTCCTTTGGTTATTTTGTTGGTGTCGATGAGATTACCAGAACCAGATCACGCTTGGTCTATGCACGTTTCTGTGTTCAAGCTACTATGAGCATGAATATCCCCAACTTTATAACCCTCAAATCCAGGCTAGGAAGCTGGACTCAAGCCCTTGGTTATGAGAATGCCACCCTTTTTTGCCAAAAATGCCGAAAAGTTGGGCATATTATTTCGCAATCCAATTCTTTGGCTCCCCTTCCTCTTAAGCTTAAGGGCCTGACCCTGGATGAATGCCAAATGTTCCTCCCAAGCTTAATGGCCCAATAGTGGGGCATGTTATGGCTCCAACTTTTGGCTTGAATCCGCCTCCCCCTGTAGTTGATGACCTAGTTATGGAAGAGTACCCCTTTGCTGAGAGTATTATCAACCTTCTCAAATCTCCTACAAAGAATGTGGACAAGGCCTCTAAGTCGGCCTTGAAGGAACAATGCATCTCCCCGTTGGCTAGCTCAGTTTCATCAGTTGATCAACTGGAAGATGGTGAGATTGTGAGGGGCTCCATTCTTTCCCCGAAGATGACTTTCTCCCCGATGGTGTTAACTCATCCCACTCTGTACCAGGGTATCCCCTCTCCTGGTGCACCTGGTGCTTCATCCAATGGTTTCAAGACTCCTGTTGATGAGGGTTGGATTACTCAGAGATGCAAAACCAGGAATGCAAAGCCTGATGTGGGGACAGACCTTAAAGTGGTTTGTCCATCACAAAGACTATCGAGACAAAAGGAATCAGCAAGGGATATTTCCAATGGCAAGGAGTGGACCTTGGAGATGTCCATGAAAGGTAAGAAATGAAGGTCCTCTCATGGAATATGAGGGGACTCAACAACCCCCCAAAACAATATGCTCTTAAGAATTATATTTTTGAAACTAAAATTATGGTCCTTCTCCTCCAAGAAGTTAAGATGTCTATGTCTTCCTTTTCTCTTGTTGCTAGAAATATTTGGCCTGGTGCTAAGTTCATTATCAATGATACTACTGGAGCCTCTGGTGGCTTGGTTACCATGTGGGACCCCTCCCATTTCTCTGGCAGTCTTCTCTCCTCTTCTGCCAACCTTTTGGTCTCTAAACTCTCTTCCTTGATGGACTCCTGCCTTCTCATTAATGTATATGCCCCCAATGTTAGATCGGGTAGATTGAATCTCTGGAATGACATAACTGCTCTAATACAAAATAATGCCAATGCCCACTGATTGATCATGGGTGATTTCAACTCTCCTCTGATCCCCTCTGAGAAGTTGGGGGGCCTCCCGGAGTACTCTGACAACATGACTGATCTTTCCGACTTCATTGGTAGGAGTGGGTTAATGGATATGGAACTAATGGGGAAAAAATTCACTTGGTCCAATCTTAGGAAGGGAAAGGATCTTACTCAGGTCAAACTTGATAGATTTCTCATCTCAGGCAATTGTGGAATTGGTCCTTCCTTAAAGCTCACTGTCCTCCCCAGAACGGTCTCTGATCACAACCACTTGCTCTTTTGGAGCACCACAAATTCTGTAAGGAAAAATCACCCTTTTAGGTATGAAATTATATGGAATTCTCATCCAGAGTTTGAGGAATGCAACAAAAGATGGTGGAGCACCTACATCTCTGGCACACCTATGTTTTGGATTGCCCAGAAGCTAGATTTGATCAAAAGGAATGTTTAGGGTTGGAATAAATATACCTTCGGGGACATCTTTAGGCAAAAAAAGGATCTCAATAGTAAACTAATAGCTATCCAAGAGTGCATTGATCAAGGTGACTTTCTTGAAGCTACTAATATGGAGGAGGTTGCTCTCTACAGAAAATGGAAGGAGAACTCCCATAAAGAACTCTACTAGAAACCAAAATCTCAGGTACAATGGCTCAAAGAGGGTGATAAGAATCCGACTTTCTTTCACAGATCTGCTATTATCCACAGGAAAAGAAACCACATCTCCTCCCTAATGGATGATAACAATCATGAGGTCAAAGATGAGGACAGTTTGGGCAGACTGACTACTTACTATTTTGCCACTTTGTTTAGGGAGGATGGTGACACTGGGGCCCTTGTTGGGGAGGATCTTCTCAACTTCCTCCCACCCCTCCTCTTGGTGGAAGACAACAACCTTATTTTAGCTCCTGTTTTTGAGGAGGAAGTCAAGTCCGTTGTTTTTTCTATGGGTTCCTTCAAAGCCTCGGGTCTTGATGGTTTCCCCCCCAACTTTTTTCCAAGACTTCTGGGATGTGGTGAGCCTTGATGTTATCCTTGCCACTAGGAATTTTTTCAGATATGGAAGGCTTCTCAACAAGCTCAATAACACCTTCATTTCCCTTGTCCCTAAAGTGCAGGAGGCGACCAGTCTCAAGGACTTCTGCCCTATCAGTCTTTGGAACACTATTTATAAAATCTTCAGCAAGGTTCTTGTTAATAGGCTCAAACCTTTCTTGGATTCTCTTATTAGCTCTACACAAAAAGGTTTTCTCCCTGGTAGATAGATTTTGATGCAACCATCTCTACTCATGAGATAATTCATTCCATGGACAAGTGCCACCAACGGGGATGGTGCTCAAGCTTGATATCTCTAAGGATTGTGATAGTGTCAACTGAAACTTTCTCTTCAAATTTCTGAAGACAATGGGATTTGGAGATAAACTCATTAAACTTATTGGGGAATTCATATCTACGGTCACCTACTATGTGCTTCTCAATGGGAGCCCCCTGGAGAAGTTGAAGGTCTCCAGAGGTCTGAGACAAAGGGATTCTCTCTCCCCTTACCTTTTCATCACCCTTGCTGAAGTGTTGGCTTCTAATTTGAACTCCATGGTTAACAAAGGAGCTCTCCTGGAAATCAAACTCGCCTCTAAGATGCCTCCTAATGTTTTGCAATAGTTTGTCGACGACACTATTCTCTTTGGTATCTCCTCTATATTGGAAGCTATGACTTGGAAATATTTTCTTAACTCTTATGCTCAGGCCTCTGGTCAACACATCAACTATGAGAAGAGAAGCATCTACTTCTTTCACACTCATGTTCAACTCCAAGATAAAGTCTGCCGAATCCTTGGTTGTCAAAGGGCCTCCCTCCCTGGCACCTACCTTTGTCTCCCTTTAACTATCAAAGATATCTCTAATTCCTTCTAGATCTCTATCCTTGAAAGATTGCACAAGAAGCTAGCTGGTTGGAAAGGTAGATTCCTTAGTAGTGCTGGGAAATTGCAGCTTCTCTCCTCCTTCCTTTAGGGGATCCCTGTGTACTTCCTCTCCCTTTTTAAGATTTATGTGGCTATGGTTGCTAAGCTAGAGAATATCCAAAAGACTTTCCTTTGGATGGATATGGAAGAAAAGAAGAGGCTCACTTTGGTGGGCTGGGACAAAGTTTATCTCCCTAAGGCCATGGGCGGGTTGGGAACCCGCAAGATCTCCAGGTTCAATAAGGCCCTTGTGACCAAAACCACCTGGAAGCTTTTGAATAAGGATGCAGATTGAAGCATGACCATCATGGCTAAATACCTGGGTAATGGGGATGTTTCCTTCATTCTAAAAGAAGAGGGCCTCCCCAAGGGTTCCAAAATTTGGAAAAACATTTTGAGCTACATGGACCCTTTATCCCATGGTATGAGGTGGCTTATTGGAAATGGAAGTAATATTCTCTTCTGGGAAGATTGTTAGTTAGGAGAGAAGCCCCTTACTTTCTCCCCCTCACTTAGAAGGCTCCAGGAGGCTACCAAAAGTTTCTTTGGAGAAAGGGTCAGTAATTATTTCATCAACAACACTTGGAGGGCTTTGGAGGACTATTGGATTGACCATCCCTTCCTCCTCCCCGCTACTAGAGAGCTTCAAAAGCTCTTGGTTGGCACCTTTCTCCCCCTTTTTCCTAGGAAATATATATTCATTTGGAAGTGGGACCCTTCTGGGGACTTCTCTGTCAAAACTACCTACAACAGCTTGCTAAGAGAAACTGATAACACGTCTATCTAGAAAGAGGTATGGAATCCCCAACTCATCCCCAAGGTCAACTTCTTTAGGTGGACTGGTCTCCTCAACAAAATTTTGACCCAAGACAATTTGATCAAGTGAGAATTCCAATTACCTAATAGATGTATCCTTTGCAAGAACGATGAGTAAAGCTTTGCTCAAGAGCTCTAGGGGATGGTCTATAGCAAGCTCAATATCTGTTGGATTATGAATGGCAACTTGTTAATTTTGTCCTAGGTGTTTCGGGATCCCTCATCCAACCCCCTTATCCAACAACTATGGAAGTAGATCCCCCCTCATGTGAGCTGGAGTATCTGGAAGGAGAGAAATGACATGATATTCAGGGACAAAGAGGCCTCTGTGGAAACTATTTTTGCTTGATTCCTAAGGTTGATTCTTAAGAATATCTCTATTTCTAAAACTTGGTTGGCCTCCAAACCTCCCTCTACCTGGGACTGGGAAATTGCTAGATGTTGGAACATCCCCCCTCATTCTCTCTTATTGAATACTCTAAGAGACTCCTAGGGAAAATCACAGTTTGGTCTCGTTCGACTACCTATTTAAAACTCAACTTTGATGGGGCTGCTAGGGGGGTCTGGCTGCTAGTGGAGGGGTTATCAGAACCCATTTGGGGGCCATTGTTGCTACTTATGCAGGCAACCTGATTGGGCATTCCTCTAATCAGGCTGAAGTAATGGCCTTAGCTTGGGGAATCAGTCTCACCCTCACCATGGGAATCGGGATTATGGATATTGAGGGTGACTCTAATCTCATCATTGATGTTGTCAAAGGGTAGAATAAGCTCAATTGGACTATTCAGGGAACCATCAAGGACACCCTGAGGCTCATCTTTGGGCTTGATTCATTCAAAATTATGCATGTCTATAGGGAAGGCAACAGAGTGGCGAATGCCCTGGTGGCCCTTGACCTAAATCTTTTTGGTTTGAGATGCTAGAGGAGCCATAATTCCCTCCTGGACCATGTTAACTTCCTTCTTTAGGATGAGAAATATAAAATTCCTATCAATGATTGAGTTGTTGCCAAGTTTTTTCCTTACTCTCCTCTCTTCCCTTGGGGTGGTCCGGAGGTGTTGGTTTCATAATTCAAATTATGAAAATATTTCTTTGATTTATGCCGATGTGGTGGTTACTCGCTCGGTCAAGCTAGTGGTGAAGGACATGCTCCTTTGTTGAGAAATCCTTTGGGCTTGCCACATTATGATGAGGTACAATTGGAATTGTAACGTGTTGGTTACTGCCGATATTTGCTGGCTTTTCATGCCTCGCAACCAGGAAATCATTTCCAAAAGTGATTTCAATTTTTCCCATGCGGCCAACTTCATGTCTCACTTAATGACGTCGGGCTCACACACTTCCCATTGGTTTATCTCAGCTTGCTTTTCCAAGGGTCTTTGCAATTTTCTCTGGGAAAATATTTTCATGTCTAAAGAAGTTTTGTTGGCAGAGGATATGGGGGATGAAAGAGTTAGATATGAACTAGACAAATGGGATGACTTCAAGAATGACACCCTGGTCTAGAATTTTTCTGTTGAAGGAGGGGTTGCTGATTTTTTGGAATGCTTCCAGGGCCATGATGAGCAACTCTCGGGTGCTTTTGCCTCCTCCTGGTCTGGGACGTGCATTTCGGTGGGCGACATTTCTTTCGAAGTCTGTGAGGAAATAATTGCCTAGGCCACAAAGCTGGAAGCACTCCAACCATGTTGCCAATAGCGAAGGCCTAAAATGCTTCTTCCGCAATCATGAGGAACCTATCAAACTCCAGGGTGGGTTTGCTCGAGAAGAGATTAAACACCCATGGAATATGATCTGCCTTATGATTATGAAATTCTTCACTCTCAAGGGTAGGCACAAGGTATTTACTACTATCATTTGCCCCTTTTGAATCATTTTCACAATAATGGTTTTCTCTGTCTGCCCTTTTATTGACTGTATTTCATTGAAAGCTCTGTTAAAGACACCATGAACCCCAAGCATGGGGATAACCCGCCCTACCTCCTTCACAAGGACCTTATTTACAAGCTGTACAAATTTTATGAGGCTCGTTGTCCCCTAGAACCTCTCTCTCTCATCCCCCTATGCCAACTCCCCAACAGCTTGTTTCCCTTTCTATGGGCTTCCCTACATTTTTCCAATTTCCACATGAAGGCTTTGCTACGACCAACTTTTCCATGTCTCTGCCTGCTTTTTCCTCCACTATTTCTTTATTTGCGGTCTCTCCCAGCTTGACTGTGTTCTCTTCTCCCAGCATTTCCTACTCCCTATCCAAGGGTAAAGGAAAAACCCCTATTAAACACAAACATATTGTCTTTGAAGACAATTCATCTTCTCAGGATGCTGAGAATGACAACCCTTCCCCTGATTTTGAGGGAAAAAGGCAATCCTCCACATTGTCTTTCAAAAGTTTACATAAAAATAAGAACCCTGTGATTGAAACTATTGACTCGGAGGAGGACCTCATCGAGGACAAGGAGGGAGAGGACCCTAAAACACTATGGGGGCCCCAGTGAGGATGCTGCTAGAGTGGATATGACTAGGAACCATGGATTTGGGCATAGTTGGTGTTGCTGGCAAGGGCAATTCTGAGATGCAAGCCGAGGACTTTGTTATTGTTAAGGATAGGGCCCCTATGAACATGGGCACTGTGGGTGTCACAGGTGAGGAAAATTATAATACTAAAGCCTTGGACTCTAGTGATTTGGACTTGGATTTAAAGATGATGGAACAAGTGATGAACTATATTCCTCTGATGGGCCTGGGCACTAATATCGGCTGTTCCCCTGCTAATGACATGGCCAAGGTGATGGATAAGACTATGGATGACAAGGCTACTATGAACCCTTAGGGTTTCCCTACCCTGGAATAAATGGAAATGTTGTGCATGGACATGTTGGACATCATGCAAAAGGTTGAGAACCTGGGCCCTGTTCTTGAACTATAGGCTATCAGGGATGATATCTGTGAGCTCAAGAGCAAGGTGGAGGCCAGGACATCCAAATTGCGGGACTTAACAAATTTTATCTACAGATCTTAAGTAGCTTGATGCTCACCCTCTCTCTATTGAGGGAACGAACTATGGACATGAAGGAGGAGAACCAAGAGGCTAAGGACTTGTATAAGTTCCTATTTATTGAATGGAACAGGGTCATTGATACCACTAGGGTGCAAAAGGTGACCTTGTAGTTTGTTTTGTGTGTTTTTTGCTTGCTGTTTTTTGATTTTCAAAGACTTGGTCTCATTATTGTTGTTATAGTTTTGTTACTATTAATGTTGTTATAGTGTTGTCTTTTGCATTGTGGTCCCATTAATAGTTCTGCTATGTAAAGGGTCAGTGCCCTCATTCTCACTACTTTTTAAAATAAAAAACAAACTTGTGATATCTAAAATTATACATGATTAATATTTCACTCTTAATTTAAGAGATATTTATTTAGATTTGTATCTTTAACATCAACAAATTGTTAAAGACATGATCTTGCCCTGTGGTCTTCGAATCACCCTCTCTATTGTCATTCATGTTGGGGATTCAAAAATCACCATTGATGTTGTTAAAGGGATGAATAAAATCAACTGGTTAATCAATGGCAATATCAAAGATATTATCAGGCTCATCTTAGGTTTTGATTCCTTCTTCTTAGGTCATGTCTATAGGGAAGGTAACAAGGTTGTTGATGCTTTGGTGATGCTTGGTTTCCCTGGCTAGGGCTTGAGATGTTGGAGGAATTTGAATTCCTTTCCTATCAATGTCAAATTAATCCTTCAAGGAGAGTATAACACTCTAACCCCCCATGGATATCCACCTCCCTGATTTTACTCACCCTCTTCATCAAGCTCACAGGTATCGTCGGAAGAGGGAGTTTTTAAACTTGAAAATTTTTAGCTCAGTGCTGACTGGCAATAATGCTCATATTATGTGGATTGTCAATTGGACTACTAAATGTGATGACCACCTCACCATCATCACTTGGCATTTTTCCTATGTGTTTCTTTAAATAAAGCAGGTTAGTCAAGCTACAACACATGTGAAACCTCTACAAAAATGTGCACTTAAGGAATGAATTGAGCTTGGATGGACATGTGGATGTCTATTTAATGATTATTCCTTAAGCCCCAATTACAAGATAGTGCCTTTAATCTCAAATATCACTTTGAAAGGCTAGATTGACCTTTTGCATGCATCTCCTTGTTCGGCGGATAATTCTGACAATTATTTCATCGTTGGCTTGCATGATTTCCAAATTCTTAACATTTATGTGAATATTAATCCTATTTTGACAAAGAAATGTTTTTTGGTATCCTGTTATGTTAAAGAGTTTATGTCAAGGTCTCGAGAAAAAGCCATGGTTGTTAACGTTTGTGATTTTGCTATAGGAGGTGATAGGGTACGCTTTGAGCCAGATAAACTTCATGATTTCAAGAAGGGCCCGACAGATTGGAACTACTATATTGAAGGAAAGGTGGTGGAGTTCATGGAAAACATGTGAGGGCATGATGAACAAATCTCCATTCAATTTTTTGTTTCTTGGAACAATCACACAGTTGCAATTGGCGGGATTTCTTTCAAAGTTTTTGAGGAAGATATTGCCAAGGTGATTGGCCTTTCTCTGGAGGGAAGAAGATAGAAGGTATTTTTTCCAAAGAAGAGCTCCAACTATCATGGGACCTGATATGTTTAATGATCATGAAGTATTTTACTCTTGAGGGCCACCACAAGGTTTACTATTATTATCATTTGCCATTTTTAAATCACTTTAGAAACCATGATCTTTTATGTTCATCTTTCTATCTGGTGCATTTTATGGAAAGTTCAATCAAAGATAATTTAGACCTGAAAAATGAGGACAAGCAACCTATCACCCTCCACCAAGGTCTGATTTATAGGATCTATCGATACCATTTAGCCTTATACCCCCCACAACATTATAGTAATTCAACCCCCTTTCATGCCTCTAATCCTTCTACGACATTTGTGAGCGAAGTGTCCCCTCCCAGATTCTTTCAACTATCTAATGAATCTTTTGTTTCATCTCCTATTCCTTGTTCCTTTGTAACTATCATAGAGTGGATTCCTCCCACCTTTCCCTCCCCCTTTTCTACAAAAGAGTGGAAACCCTCTTTCCCTAAGGGCAAGGGTAAATCTGTTTGAAATAATAAAAGAATTATAATTGAAAATTCTAGCTTCAAAGATTTGGATGAAGAAGATCATGTTGTAGAAACTAAGGGTAGGAAAAGATCCTGAAGGCTTGCCTCCAAGGGTGCTAGTGAGAAAAAAGATAAGATCCAGAAAGTTGTTGAAACTGAAGATGATCTTGAAGAGGGTGAGGGTGGTGGTGTTTTAAATGTACAGATATGGTAGAAGAGACTGACACTAAGGATTTGGACATTGCCAACAAGGATTACACTAGTCCCCCATCGATCCCTCAAGATTTGAACACAACAAATTTGAAACCTATCAAGAATTTCGAAGATGTGGCCCCAAAGAACTTTATGTAGAAAGTGGACCTTGTCATTAGGATGGCTGTTGAACTTGATGTTGGGTTCGATGGTGATGAGGGGGTTGTGGAAGGAATGGACAAGGACAAGAAGAGTGACAAGAAAAGGAAGAAGAAGAAAAAAGACAAGGGTTTCTCTTTTGCAGAAGAGGAACAAGAAATGTGGAAGGAAGAGAAAGTGAAGCCCGTTGACCACCTCGGGGAGGATGAGTTTCAGGCCCTCAAATATGAAGTTTGTGAGCTGAGGAACCACCTAGATAATTTTGGGGCGGATAAGGAAATTCAGAAGCTAAAAGAGGAAATCAGGGAAATGAAATGTAGGTGGGACACTAGGGACAAACAACTCGCTAGCATCAACAAATTCTGTATTTATTTTAAATGCACAACTCAATGATGACACTTTTTCTCCTCGAGATAGGACAATTGAAGAAGACACGAAAAAATAGGCCTACAAGAAACTCTACATGTTCCTTTATGAGGATTGGGGCAATGTCATTGAAATGACTAGGTTCCATAAATCAACCCCTTAGGTCTTAATTTTTTTTGTCTCTGGTTTGTTGTTGGTTTTGGTTCTATGGACTTACAGGGTATGCCCCTGATGCTATCTTTTATTTGTGTTGAACTCTCACTGCGAGTTTTTTTTTTGTGATGTTTTGGTGCTACTAATGTGCTATTGATAGTCTTTGACTATGTTAAGGGTTAGTGCACTAGTTAACGTTGATTTACTAATAAAAAACATAAACAATTTGTAAAAACAATTTGAATTTGATATAATCACTTCCAACCCACCTAACACCTAAACTTGATAGCATACAACCATATTTAAAAAAATTATTGCAAAATGCATTCAAATTTTTTAAAAGACTACATTACATGGAAGAAATTTTGTATAAATAATTACATATTTTATAAAATTATAATTAACTATATGTAATATATAATATAAATTCTAGAATGAGATATATCAAACATTTAAGAGAACAATTTTAAGTAGATAACTATCACAAAATATTTACTTGACAAACAAAATTATTATAAAATTAATATGACCTTGCTGCAATACATCCAACCCAATTCAAATAAACAAATAAGATAATAATTAATACTATAAATATTAAAAATATAAAATAAATTTGATTGAGTGCACATATATATCTATCTTCAATTAAGAAAACAAAAAATATACCCACTTTCATTTAAAAAACTAAAATGTAAATTTTCTCTCCATATTCTTCTACATAAATGTCTCCCAAATCATTAAATTTATTACTTAATATCCTCTTGGCAAATGAAAGGCGGTGAAAAAAAAGAGCCATCATCTTAATTTCTTGTTAGTTGGAATTAGTTTAGTATATATGGTTTCACATATAAATGAGTGAGACACAGGGGTCACATATAACTCATCGTATTACAGACGAGAGTTCATTATAAGCACAAAATAGAAACATATGAGACGAGAGTTCTTTGATGTTTCTATCTTAGACTTTTTCTACTAAAATTCACGGGTTAATGAGAAATGAACATCTTTTGTAGGGTCACGGATTTTGTGTTATTTTTGTGTTGATGGTTAACGATTTAGGGGAAAGGACCCAGTAGTTGAGCATGTACCAATTGTTGTGAGGGTTGTTGATACCTTTTGTTCCAAAAATTGAACAAATAAAACCTATTGTTTGAAACAAAAAATATCAATTTTTATTAGGAAATGTACCAACAATTGTTAGGAAATGTACCAATAGTTGTTAAGAAATGTACTAATATTGTAAAAAGTAACCAATCAGGTGTTGCCATGTCAGCTGCACAACTATTGGGGTCTCTTTTGCATGCCTATTGGTCTCACTTTTTGGGGGGGCTGTTTTGGACACCTTGGCAAAAAGCATGCTGATGTGGCATCATATTTGATGATGTGGCCCTGAAACCTTAGTTATAAGCAGGGGACTTGCCAAGTAAGTTGCTGTAAAAAAATCGGAGTGATTTGAAATTTCCAAGTAGGATTTTGAGAAGCACGAAGTTAGGGTGCACAACTACTAGGTCCTTTCCCCTAGAAGTATTGATTTTGTTAAAGTTATGTAAAGTATGATTTTTACATCATTATTTACAAGTATTTATTTTTTCTTCGTCATCGTCGAACAAAAATGGATAAGTTGTGTAGGGCACAAATTTTGTATTTATATATTGATATTTTTGTGCTGATGGTTAAAGATTTAGAAGTGTTTGTTTTTTCAAAGTCATTGTGGGTATAGATTTATTTTTTTGTGTTGATGGTTAAATATTTACAAGTGTTCATTTTTACAAAGTCATCATCAAATAAAAATGGACAAGTTGTGTAGGGCACAAATTTTGTGTTTATATATCGATATTTTTGTGCAGATGGCTAAAGATTTAGAAGTGTTCATTTTTTCAAAGTCATCGTCAAACAAAAATGGACAAGTTGTGTAAGGCACAACTTTTGTGTTTATATATTGATATTTTTGTGCTGATGGTTAAAGATTTAGAAGTGTTCATTTTTTTAGTCATCTATGATCTCCACATCATCAGTTATATGTCCTCATGGAAAGATTAAAGAGTTAAGGAAATGCGCTTGTGAGGTGAGGGTTCTTTGATCTCTCCACTTTAGAATTTTTGGTACTAAATTTTATTGGTCATACAAACACGAACAAGTTGTATAGGGTCAAAAATTTTGTTTTTTATATATTGATATTTTTCTCTTGATGTTTAAAGATTTAGAAGTATTCATTTTGTCAAAGTTGTCTATAGATCAATCTTCACATCATTATTTACACATCCTCATGGAAAGATTGAAGACTTAAGGAAATGTATCCGTGAGGTGAGGATTCTTTGATCCACTTTAGAATTTTTGGCACTCAACTTACTAGTCAAATGAAAATGGACAAGTTGTGTATGGTCACAAATCGTGTGTTTTAAAAAAAAATCTTTTTCTTTCATATAAGAATTTATGTTGATAGTTAAAAAAGTATTCATTTTATCAAAGTCATCTAAACAATGATCTTCACATCATATCTTTAGTGATTTGAATCTCAATAGATAACATAATCAATAAAAATACTAATATCAATCACCAATTTTTTTCTATCAATTAAAGAACTTTTAATAGATTACTTATTTTCTAGGCTGAAGGCATATTACACTCACATAATGGATGCAAAAATGTTTGTCAATAAAAACTAGAAGCATTTAATTTGGTGTGTTTTTGACACTTAAACACATGAAAAACAAATAAAATATTTTATTTATTTTCTCCTCTCAACTACCACTCACTTTGAGTTTAATTGATTAATTAATTTTGTCTATCTCCATTGTGAACAATAACTTCATAATTACCTTAATATAATATTATACTAATAATGTTGTAGTCCTAATAGACTTAAATTCTTTGGTAAAGAGATTAATAGAAATATAAAATATAATAATATCTTAATAATAATTTAATATTAATTATAATATAATAATATAATAAAATTTTAAGTGAAATAATGAACAAATATGATATCTTTTGGCGTGCTTTACCTATATTCCTTTAAAGAAAAGTATGCTAGTTATGTTTAAACACTTTATATATGATAATGATACTAATATTAATTTTACAAAAGAACCATGGTGTTAATAATTCCATACAAATACAAAGATTCCAAAGAAATGAGGAATTCATGCAAAACTACTGACTTAAATAATGCGAGTCAACAATTCGACAAAGATTATTTGAATCTTCCATGCCTTAAAAGATAAGATGTATTGGCAATATAAGGAGAAAACAAGAGATGTCTTCGGAAGTTAGATATATATTCAAAAGTTGGTTTGAGTAGCATTACGTTTACTTCCATGAAATGATTGACATTATAATCTAAATTGGGTTAACTAAATAAATAAAAATAATTTTAATTATTAAATAAAATTAATTTTTTAAACAAAAATAAAATAAAATAATTTTTTCTTTCAAAAAAAAATAAAAATAAAGTAAACAATGTAAATCAACTAAAATTTTAAATAATTCAAAAGTGAACCATATAATTTAAATAGAATAAGTCACAAATTGATATTGATGAACATTTCTTACATAGATATATTTAAGATATGTATAGTAATTTGACTATATAAATGAGTATATATATTTTAAATATTTCAAATAAAATATGTGACAAATATCTTAAGTTATTTTATTTAATGAAGAGCTATTTTATGTATATATATTTAAATTTTTTATTTTATTAAAGGAAGCAAAATTGAAGGAAAGCAATCTCAATTGTTGACATGGTAAAGAGTAACCCCACAAGATTTGAATCTTGATTGTTGTCACTATAAGAGAAAAGTGTCACATTTCACTGGAAGAGTTATTTTCCTTTTGTATGTAAATATTAATTTGTTCTTTTAAAAAGTTTTCCTTTTTTACTTTCATAAAATGAAGTAAATACTATATATTATGTGTTTCTTTTTCAAGTTTAATTTCATAGTTTTTTAAATTTTTTCTCTTAAATATTTGTTGGTCTATATGATCACAACATGAAACATCTTTTCCTATATATTTTTGGAATGATGCCCACTAGATTTGTCTCATGTCTGATTCTTCTCACACCATTTTTTTTAATCCTAATATGTATTTCAATAACTGATTTAATGTGTTGCAATATACTATTCTTTTTTTTAATTGGGTCATAAAATTTTTTATTATATGACAATTTGTTTTAAATTATACTAGAGATCCCAGTTAGCAAAATGTACAACGAGAATAAGCCAATATAGGTCATCGACCTCACCTCCTGGGAAGTTTTCTGGTGGGTATATATAAACAATGGGGGACTATTGTAGAGATGGAGAAGAGGTCGAGGTGATATTTCCTGTCCATGGGCTTAAGCTTCCACTAATTGCATACATTTCATAGTTAGTGTAGTCATTAGTTATCACATGGCAGTAGCCTTGTTGATATATGTTGTGATTTAGTGTTCACACTTTACTGGTAGTTTTAAGTCTAAGCTTAGGATGAGAGAGCATATAAAGAAGATCAAAACAATAATAAAAATAAGCCCTTTTGTTTAAACTTCAAACCTTGGCATGGAATGTATGAGGCCTTCTTTGAAATGCTCAAAGGCTACTATCACCTATATAATCATGTTTGATATACAATTCACTAGGATTTAAAATTTTGAAGAAGTTGAACCTATGGCTTGCCCTACCATATCATGTAACTACATGAAAATGGGTTTGATAATTAGTGAGGGATTTGGACAAGGGCAACAATCTCACCTATATGTGCCACCCCATCATTAGCTCATAGGGTTCATATCGTCCTCCCTTGGATCGTTGCAGTACTTGACCCGACCCCACTTTAGTATAAATAATTATCAAGTATAAATAATTTTTATTATTAAATTTATTTTTAAAACTTAAAATTGAAAAACTTTTTAATTTACTCTTATTATTTGTAATTAGGATTTTTGTTTTAATAATTATTATCTAAAATTATTTTAACTAAATATAAATTATGAAGAATTTATTATTCCTAAATTTATTTTTAAAACTCAAAATCAAAAAACTTTTTAATTTATTCTTATTTTTAATAATTATGAGTAATTTATTTTTGAAAAAACTATTTTTAAAACTTAAAATTGAAATTTTTTTTTTTTAATATTATTTACTTTTAAAAATTATAATTATAATTTTTTATTTTTAATAATTATTGTTTATAAATATTTAAAAGTAAATTAGCTTTTAATAAATATTAAAACTAAAAACAAATTACTTTTAGCTAAATGTTAATTATAAATAATTTAATTTTAATAATGCTATTTTAAAAACTTTAACTGTTAAGAAAAACTAAAGAGTAAAAAAAAAGACACGCATGTTTGGAAAACACAATAAAGTTTTTATTAGCAACCGTAAAAGTCTCACACCGATACCTGTCTATTTTGTGGAGGCTTATGTAATTTTATAATAATAAATATAAGGTATAATTTGAATTTCTTTTAACAACCAGTCAAAAAATTAGAATTAGATTATTAATATTCTTAGTTAAAATTATATTTAATTAATAATTTATTATGTAGTTTATAGTTTTTTATAAATTATAAACTGTATTTTCTCATTGGTTATATTTGCGGGTAAAATGGAAATATTCAGTGCAGTAGAGTTTTGGTTTTCTTTGTCTTTGATTTTTGTAAGATATTTTAATTAAATTAATTTTGAGACTCAGTATTCATGCAGTATTGGACAACTTTTGAGGGTAAATGGTTTGTTTGTAAAAATTAAAATTCTATACATTATTAACATAAATATTAATTAAAATGTATATATTAATATTTTGTTTTATAATTAATAGAAAGAAAATAAGATTAAATTTATTTTTTTTGAAATTAGTCTATCTTCAGCTATATTCATATGTAATTTTTAATTTAAATCTTATTATTAAAGATAATGGTAGAAAGAACAATGATTTACAAATATTACATTGTGAGAGATAAAAAATAAATTTACAATAGAAAATTTAGATAGTGAAAAAAAAAAAAATTATGAAGAATTTTAGGTGAAAAAAATGAAATTCAAGTTAGATCTTTTCATTAAAAAAATGACCCACATTTATAGATATTTAAAGTGTTTTTCTATTAAAAAGAAAACTAACTTTATTTAGATAAGACTTTATGCCATGTTCAAAACTATTACGTAAAAAAAATGGTTTTTCACTAAACAATGCAAACAAAATAAAATTTATATATATATTTTAAATTCTATCTTAGAATAAATAAATGAAATGATTAAATACCATTAAATATAGTGTTTACACCTACCTGTTTATAATCATAATAATGTTGATTTTTTTAAAAAATCAATACATAAATATTTCCTTTAAGATTGGATCTTCTATATTGACTAAAGGGATTTCATTTGAAGATGTCTCAAATTGCTTCAACCTACAAAGGGACTAAAGTCCTTAATTGTTAGTTGGTTCTTTGTTGGTTTTTTATGTTTTGTAGGGTCACTAGATTTTGTAATATTTTTGTGTTGATGGTTAACGATTTAGATGTATTGATTTTGTTAAAGTTGTGTAAAGTATACATTATTATTTACAAGTATTCATTTTTTCCTAGTCATCGTCAAACAAAAATGGATAAGTTGTGTAGGGCACAAATTTTGTATTTATATATTGATATTTTTGTGTTGATGGTTAAAGATTCAAAAGTGTTCATTTTTTCAAAGTCATCGTGAAACAAAAATGGACAAGTTGCGTAGGGCACAAATTTTATTGATATTTTTGTGCAGATGGCTAAAGATTTAGAAGTGTTCATTTTTCAAAGTCAACGTCAAACAAAAATGGACAAGTTGTGTAGGGCACAAATTTTTTGTTTATATATTGATATTTTTGTGCTGATAGTTAAAGATTTAGAAGTTTTCATTTTTTCAAAGTCATCGTCAAACAAAAATGGACAAGTTGTGTAGAGCACAAATTTTGTGTTTATATATTGATATTTTTGTACAGATGGCTAAAGATTTAGTAGTGTTCATTTTTTCAAAGTCATTGTCAAACAAAAATGGACAAGTTGTGTAGGGCACAAAATTTTTGTTTATATTTTGATATTTCCATGCTTGATAGTTAAAGATTTAGAAGTGTTCATTTTTTCAAAGTCACCGTCAAACAAAAATGGATAGGTTGTGTAGGGCACATTTTTTTTGTTTATATATTGATATTTTTGTGCTAATGGTTAAAGATTTAGAAGTTTTTGTTTTTTCAAAGTCATCGTTTAAAAAAAAATGGACGAGTTGTGTAGGGCACAAATTTTGTGTCTATATATTGATTTTTTTTTGTGAGGATGGTTAAATATTTACAAGTGTTCATTTTTTCAAAGTCATTGTCAAATAAAAATGGACAAGTTGTGTAGGGCAAAATTTTTTCGTTTATATATTGATATTTTTGTGCTGATGGCTAAAGATTTAGAATTGTTCATGTTTTCAAAGTCATCATCAAACAAAAATGGACAAGTTGTGTAGGGCACAAATTTTGTGTTCATATATTGATATTTTTGTGCTGATGGTTAAAGATTTAGAACTATTCATTTTTTCAAAGTCATCTATGATCTCCACATCATCATTTATACATCCTCATGGAAAGATTAAAGAGTTAAGGAAATGCACTTGTGAGGTGAGGGTTCTTCGATGTCTCCACTTTATAATTTTTGGTACTAAATTTTATTGGTCATACAAAAATGGACAAGTTGTATAGGGTCAAATTTTTTGTTTTTATATATTGATATTTTTTTGTTGATGGTTAAAGATTTAGAAGTATTTGTTTTATCAAAGTTGTCTATAGATCAATCTTCACATCATTATTTACACATCCTCATGGAAAGATTGAAGACTTAAGGGAATGTATCCTTGAGGTGAGGATTCTTTGATCCACTTTAAAAATTTTGGCACTCAAATGAAAATGGACAAGTTGTGTATGGTCACAAATCATGTGTTTTTAAAAAAAATCTTTTTCTCTTTGATATAAGAATTTATGTTGATATTTTTTTGTTAATAGTTAAAAAAGTATTCATTTTATCAAAGTCATCTAGAAAATGGTCTTCACATCATATCTTTAGTGATTTGAATCTTAATAGATAGGATAATCAACAAAAATACTAATATCACTCACCAATTATTTTCTATCAATTAAATAACTTTTAATAGATCACTTATTTTTTAGGCTGAAGGCGTATTACACTCACATAATGGATGCAAAAATGTTTGAAAATTAAAACTAGAAGCATTTAATTTGGTGTGTTTGTGACACTTAAACGCATGAAAAACAAATAAAATATTTTATTTATTTTCTCCTCTCAACTACCACTCACTTTGAGTTTAATTGATCAATCAATTTTGTCAATGTCCATTGTGAACAATAACTTCGTAATTACCTTAATATAATATTATAATAAGAATGTTGCAGTCTTAATAGACTTTTTTTCTTTGGTAAAGAGTTTAATAGAAATATAAAATATAATAATTGTATACACCTACAAATGGTCTGAAGATAATTAGTTAAATATGTAGTTATTTAATTAATCCCCTTTCCCAATTAATTAAATTCACAAGTAATTTGATCTAGTTTCAATTATCAAATCGTGTAGCTTAAATATTCATTTTAGCTAATCAATCATCCTAGTTATAATCGTGCATCAAATCATCCTAGCCTCATGCATTTTCATTAGCATGATCATATAGCTACTCAAATTTTGAGTTGCCACTTTGGAGGCCATTGCCTATTGAGAGCCAACAAGCCAACACCTTCAAGGTCCTCAAAAATAGAGGAAGATGGGACATCTCAAGGAAGTCTTATGGTTTGGTTTCATTATGTAGTTTTTAATTTTCTTTCCATTTATGTTTTGTTGTCTCATTAATTGTGCATGTTTAATACAATTGACCACATTTTAAGCATCACCTTAATTGGCGCCCACCATGGGGCCTAGCACCTTTGATATTTAACAAGTTTTCTTGCAAGAAATCTCATTGACAGCTTGATTATCTCTTTCGAGTTCTAGATTCACATTCTTGGTCTCTGTTTTAGCGTCCCGACACCTCAAATGGAGTTTATGGGAGATTTTTCAACTCTGATTTTGTATTTTTCTGTACTTTAGTGTTTCCAGTCTCTATCTTAGCGTTATTGGTCATTCTTGCAATGTTACTGGTCATTCTTGCAGCGTTCTTAGCAAGTTTGGCAACATTCTTAGTTAGTTTGGCAACATTCTTAGTCATTTTGGCAGTGTTCTTAGCCAGTTTGGCAGCATTCTCAGTCAGTTTGGCAGTGTTTTTGGGGTTCAGAACAACATTCTTGGTCATAGAAGTAGCATTTTTGGTTAATTTGATGGCGTTTTTGGTTAATTTGATAGCGTTATCAGTTTTTCATTGATAATTTCAATGTCATATCGTGCATTTCTCATTTTTTCATCTAGACTATCATTTTCCCGAACCTAATTTGTAATTTGTTGATTTTGTAGGTACCTATTTCATTGTAAAAGAGTACAGTTATAGACCATTTCGCCACCAAAGAATGCAATATAAACTACTAACTTTGTTTGCAGCCATGAGATTTTTCATTTGTTTTTGAAAAACTAGGCACATAGACTAATTACAATGAAAATGAACAAACATGTCTTATGTGTTTTTGATGATAGGCAGGTATTCTCTCACCTTTCTTAGGTGATCAGAAAGATAGACTCATATTTTCTTTCCAATAGTGCATACCTTTAGCGAGCCTACCCTCCCAAGAATCCCATAAGGTTGGTGAGAGGGGAACGACCCAAGTGAGAACAACTAAAACCAAGTAGTCCAACCCAGTTTAAAATAAACATGATTTGATGAAAATCAATTCAATGGCAAGGCTTGGGAATAGCTCTCCTTCGTACCTTCGGGTATATTAAACCTTGGTTTTCAAGGCTAGGAGACCTCTTAATTGATTTTATACCCCGACGCACCGAATGAATCCCTTATTGTTCCAATTAAATTAGAAGCTACTTGGTTCACCTCCGTACATTATTAAATTATTAGTGTAGGGAGGGGGAAGAATCTCTCCCAAAGACACTCACCATATGTCCCTCTTGAGCATATTTGCAAACTCCCCTTTTGAGACCTTATTGCTAGGCTCATAACAGGACTCCACTAGCTCTCGCAAAGGCAAAAACATGGGCACCCTTTAGGGGGTGACAAGGCTATGTGAGTTAATAGGGCACCAAGTGTGGGCTAAGAACTAATAATGAAGCCAATCTCCTTAGGATAGAAAAATGGTGTGTTTTCAATTGTTCAAAAGCCGTGAAAACTTGGGCTTTCTTTAAAGCTTCTTGAAGATACACTTTATGTGTCCTTTGGGACAAAAGACAATCTGGCTTATGTGTTTGTAAATCACATCAAGATATCATCCATTGAAACTCAACAAAATTTTCAAAATCAAACTTCAAACTGTCAAATTTATAAGTTTCATAGCAGATTAGCTCTTTCAATCCAAACAATAGCTCTCTCAGTCCAAACAGTAGCTCTTTCAGTCAAAACTGTAGCTCTCTCGATCCAAACAGTAGCTCTCCTGGTCCAAACAGTAGCTCTCTCGGTCCAAGCAGTAGTTCTTTCGATCCAAACCGTAGCTCTTTCAGTCCAAATAGCAAGTCTCTCAGTCCAAACATCAAATCTTCTAGTCCAAATGTCAACTCTTTTAGTCTAAACTCCAGCTGTCTTGGTATGAATGTTAGATTTCTCATATTTCAACATTAACTCTCCAAGTTTGAGCTTGCTAGGTATAAACATCAGTTATCCAAGTCTACACATCAACTCTTGAAGTGCAAACAACCATTGTCTAAGTTCCAACATTATTATTTTAAACTTCAGAGTTATTGGTTCAAACAACAGCTCTCTTGGTCCAAACATCAACTCTCCTAGTCTAAACGTCAGCTCTTATGGTTCAAATGTCAGCTCTCTTGGTCGAAACTATAGCTCTGTCGGTTTGAATGTCAACTTGCTCATGTTTCAACACTAGATCTCCCAGTTTGCACTTGCTAGGTCTAAAACATCAGTTTTCTGAGTCTAAAAATCAAATATTTGGGTCAAACAACTAACTTTCTGAGTCTAAACATCACCGATTTGAACTTTTGAGTCACTGAATTCCAATATAGTGTTTCTAGTTTGTTCCTCAGTGTTTTTGGTTACTTTGACAGTGTTTATAGTCTGTTCCTCAATGTTATTGTTTAGTTTGTGTAAAGCGGAAAAATCAAACCCTAGTTGTTCTCCCCTCCCCAACTCCAAGGAGAGAGAAGGGAGAGTCACTAGGGTTGATGGTTTTAACTTAGGAGAGACTTTACATTCAAAAGAGGGGTTGAAAGCCACAAGATCCAATCCCACGCAATGCAAGATTGGATTCTATATGAGTTTCAAGGGTTGTGATAGCAAGGATACCCTCTTTTGTAAAGAAATGTAGATAGAAAGATTGAACTAGGAATGCATGTAAAATGGGAAATATTCGCTTATAAACAGAGATAGGGATATGATATGAAGCTGCGGACCTAGAATTAGCAGTAAAATGTCGAGACGGCGCTGTCCTACAAATTTGAGCAAAAGTTGACGAGACGATGGCGCCCGGCGTGCACACGGTCCTCCGAAAAATCCGCGAAACGAAGGGGGATCTGTTCATCTCTGCACAAGGATTCCAGATCTTCAATTTCAGTTGCGTACCTGCAACCTACACACAGAAAAGCGAAGATGATTGGGGGGTTAGGGATTAGGGGTTTTCCCTTAGGTCAAACCCCAGTTTTGGAATTAACCAAGAAATGAGAAATGTTGTAAATGTAAATGACTGTAATGTAAAACAAGTACTAGTACCTTGTTGTAAGGATGTTTGTATCCTTATATGCGAAGGTATAGATGTTGTTGTTTGTTGTATGTTGTATGTTGTAGCATGTGATCTCCTCTTCAATGGTTGAATCCTTGTCTTGAATGCAACACTTAGCCTTGAATGGAGACTTAGAATGATCAATTGTTTGAAGGAATGCTTGAATGCTTGAATGCTTGAATGCTTGAATGTTTGAGTATCGTTTCCACGCCCTTTTTCCCTCCTCCCAAATGAGAGAGGAAAATGTAGTTTATATACTTGCCAATTAGGGTTGATAGACTGATTTTCCCGACCTTAGGTCGACCAGGAAATGTTATTTTCCAATTTGCAAACAAAAAGACCCGAAGTCCCATAGGAGACCAGGCCCAAAATAGGGCTAGGGACCAGGGCGCTGGGTGCCATGGTCCTGGGGGACCAGGGCGCTAGGCGCCCTAGTCCTGAAGGACCAGGGCGCTGGGTGCTCTGGTCCCACCTCCCGGGACAGCAGGGTGCAAGGAGGATCAGGCCAGGGTGCTGAAAAATGCAGTTTTTGATGTCATGAACAAGTTTCAGGGTCTCCATTCAGGTTCCATGTTGCATCGCCATCGTGAAGACCCAAATGCGGTCAAAATTGCAAGTGTCACAATTTTAGGATGCTACATTTAGCCCCCAGTTTAGCGGGAGTATAAGCGTACGCTCATACTTTCGGTAAAGTACAAGGAAACAATATTGAAAAACTTTCGCCACGTCAAGGAGGCAAGATACACCTAGCCCCCAGTGGACTAAGGATCTTACGACTTCGATTGACAAAGTAAAAGGGAAGATCACGAGGGAGAACCATGACTGTCAATAGTAAGGTTCCCTCACTATGAGTCATGCAAGAAAGATATCAAAAATCTTCAAGACAAAATTTGTCAAGAAATTTTCAAGTATCTTGAAAAGATATGAACGGGATGTATGCCCCCCTACGTTAAAGTGATCGCACACACCTCACCGGGGGTGATTGCTTTAAGGTAGTGATACATATAAGAAATGAGAAAGGAGCACGTTATCACAAGGATTTAGCCCCCAACTGTGAGATAAGCCCAAGGATAATAGACACAAAACACAAAGCACAAGGTGACTTCGCTTTCCTCGGGGTCAGTATGTTGTATGATTATTCATGTATATCATATGTATGTATGCATAATTGTTCTTCATTCCCCAATCAAGGAAGGTCACCTAGAAGAAGGGAACACATGTGTCTTTTGAGTCAACATGAGAGAGATCGAGGGATCTCAATGTTTTGCATCGTCCTCAAGTAGACAACACTAAGGACAACAAAATAGAAGAATGAGAGTAACATATAGAAGAAGTAACAAAAGAAATAGAGGAGGAGAGAATCTGCTATGCTACTGAAACTAGTCTAGCACGTCATCTACCCCCCAATCTTGCTGATCAATGTTTCGGGAAGGTAGGGAACACGCTAGAGAAGGAACATCCAACATAGCAGATGGAGCTATCACAAGATCCAAACAAGGGCTATGTTCATGTTCCAAGCCACGTTGTTCTTGTCTAGGAGCTAGGATAAGTGCTTTAGAAAATTCGTTAGATAAATGGTTATCAATATCAACAAGTTCATATTCACTATCAGAAGCAAGAGGAGTAACATGTTCATCATGAATAACATTTTCATCTATATCATCATCAAGATTTATAAAAATAGGATCTTTAACTCGCACAGGATCAAGACCATCATGCATCTTATGTTTAGGAGATTTTGGCTCAATTTCCGGCTGAGGAGAAAATGGAATAATACTAGTTGAAGGTGTTTTTGGGGATTGCAAAGTTTGAGCTCTAAGATGACGCTTTCGTCGGCGTTCACGTGCAGAACGATTTCGTCTAGTCTTAGTAGGAAGTTGCGAAGATTGAGGAGGAGGATTGTTCTCATCCTTATCACTTGGGTGTTTAGGTTGTGGTCTCTTAGGTTGAAAAATAGGAGAAGAGGAAGGTCTCTTCTCTCCATAAGAGGAAGGAGGAGGAACTGCTCCATATAAGGGAGGAATATTTGGTTTAGGAAGGAGACCAAGTCCATCATGACGAGGAGGGATAGGTCTACTTTTAGGAAGTTTATTAATCATAGGCATAGTCACATCCATAGGGATGGGTTGGAAATCTTCTTGAGGAAAGACATTAGTTTTATCTTTCAAAGGAAGAACTTCCTTCTCAAGAATGATAGGAATATCAAGCTTAGGTGTTCTAGGTTCGCTTAGAGATAGGATCATATCTTTTTTCCACTTTTGATAAGATTTGAAAAGATGATCACTTCGCGGAGGAAGGGGTTGGAATTGTTTAGGCCAAAAGTAATCAATAGGAATGCTAGAAGTTCTTTCAGCTGGTTTAAAGAGACTATGATTGACAGTAACAACTTCACCATTATGGGGAAATTTCAAACACTTGTGAATAGGAGAAGCAATAGCTTTCATGGAAGATAGCC
Source organism: Cryptomeria japonica (assembly GCF_030272615.1). NCBI lineage: Eukaryota > Viridiplantae > Streptophyta > Pinopsida > Cupressales > Cupressaceae > Cryptomeria > Cryptomeria japonica. The sequence goes on along the minus strand of NC_081412.1, from coordinate 590,727,932 downwards.
AAGGATAGCCAAGCTTCACACGAAATTGTTCGGAAGATGGAATAATAGCAAAGTTCACATCAAGGGATTTGTTATGAACTTCAATAGGTAATGTAATAGAACCAATTGCAAGAGAAGAAAATGCATCAAATAATTTCACAACCACATCTGTTTCATCATAGATTACTTGATTCAATTGCAAATTAAAAAGAAATTCTTTAGTAATGATATTAACCATACAAGAAGGATCAATAAGCACTCCACGGCAAGGTGTATTTTTGACTTTTGCAACTATATATAAAGGACCATCAGGTGCCCTGATAGTTTCACTAGAATCAAAGGTGATGGAAATTTCTTTAGGGATTTTCTGCTGCTCTACAAAGTTAATCACATTCGGAGTCATAGACACAAGATCATCATGTGAGACAGAGGAATCAGTAGTATCAATCGCATTAGAGGTATGAGAAGGCAATGGATCAGTAAAAATCTGAAGATTTTGGTTAGGAGGAGCTACAGATGTATTGCCTTTATCATTCACTCCAGAAACAGAGATAGTATTATTATCAATCAAATCTTGAATTTTACCCTTTAAAGCAAAACATTTTTCAATATCATGCCCAGGTTGACGATGAAATTGACAAAAAGATTTGTTATCAAAATAAGGTGAATTAATCTTTGCAGGATCAATTTGCCTTATAGGAGGAAGAGTAAGCACATTTTGTTCCAATAACCTATTCATAATACTATGCAATGATTCATTCAAAGGAGTAAACTTTCTTTCTTTCTTGAAAAACTTAGAAATAGGAGGCACACCTGATGCTGCATTCACATTGTTGTTGATGATGTTTTCATTGAATTTGATGGACTCTCTATTCGGTTTAAACTTCCCAAATGGTTGTTGACTACTATCACCCTTATCACTCAGAGCCATAGGATGTGATTGTTCCATTTGACTCACAGTCAGTTGATAATTGTGAAGAGTTGCGCACAACTGTTGGAAAGAAGTAAACTCAGAAAACAGGAGTTTTTCTCTAATGTCTTTTTGTAAATTAGAAATAAAGATTCTTTGAATATCATTGTCAGGCACTGGAAAAGAAATTTGAGCATACAAATGCTTATATCTACCAATGAAATTAGTCACTTTTTCTTTAACACCTTGTTTACAATGCATTAAATCAATCAAAGTAACCTTAGGACTTATATTGTTTTGAAATTGTTGAATGAAAGCATTTGCAAGTTGTTCGAAAGAAGTAATAGAATAGGAAGGCAACAAGCAATACCATTGTAGGGCTTTGTCTCTTAATGTTCTAGTAAACAGTTTTGCAAGCAACCTTTGGTCATAAGCAAAATCAGTACATATTGTTTGAAAGGTCTTAACATGTGTTAGAGGATCACCCTTACCATTATAAAGTTCCAAGTGCGGAATTTCAACATGTTTAGGGGGGGTAGCTCGAACAATGTCAAGAGAAAGTGGGCTCGCAACATCAAATGTGAGCACACTAAACTTAGATTGGTTCATAGAGGCAATTTGTTGCTATAAAGAAGAGACAGTTTGTGCAAGATTGTTAATGGTCGCTTCAGTCGAAGAGTTCATATTAGACGTGTTAGATTGTGATGGAGGTGTTATGTTATTGAAAGAAGGTAGAGAGTAAGGTGGTGGGACACTATGATAGTTAGTCATAGGAGATGATTGGACAGGAGGAACACTACAAGGAGGAATGGAAGGGTTAAATGAATTGCCCCCTTGCGTCATGTTCATTTGTGGAGATATAATAGGAACACTCATTGAAGGAATGAATGAAGAAGTCGGATTGAATGAAGGAAGAGGGTTAATTGAAGAAGAAGGATTGCCCCCATGATTAGTGATCATAGGATGAATGTCCTGTATTGAAGTAGTCATTATGTTTGATGTAAAAGTAGGTATACTAGCAATAGGAGTCGTCAAAGGAATAGAATGATTGACTTGAGTAGGAGGTTGTGTATAACCCAAAGTTTCGGCACAACTTTTCATAGGCATCACATTCGAATCCACAATGTGTGCAATACCATGCAAAATATCAATTCCATTCTTATCACTTTGAACCATATGTTTTAGACCCTCAATTAAAGGAAGAGCTTGATTATCAGGGTATTCTTGAGACATCCATTGTCGAAAATCGTCAAATTGGTTATCCAATTTTGAAAGTTGTTCTACAGAAACCTCATGGAGAGCTTCTTCATCATTAAGAGGATTAGACGAATTACCCATGTCCTCGTTAAAAAGGCCATTCAAATTAGGTTCCATTTCCTCGGTAATTACACCTTGGAAGGACTTAATTCTAAGGCTTCGTCTAACGGGAATAGTGTAGGTAGGGCTTATTGTTGTAAAACTCATGCACTAAAGAAAGAGAGAAGATTTTGAATTTTAGAGGTAGCAAATTTCAGTAAAACTAGCCAATCTTCTAGATTTAAGCTGTTAAATACAATCAGGACAATCTCCCAAAATTTCGGAAAAAATGTTCGGGACCGTGGCGCTCGGGGTGCACATGGTCCTCGCAACTTTTTTCGAATTTTGCAGGGATGAAAGTTATGATGATTTTACAGCTAACCTGAAAAAATTGAGTGATTTTACGATCTGTAGATAGGCCAAATTAAAGTTGCAATCTCAAAATTGAACCCTACCAAGATTGTCGAAAAATGCAAAATTTGAATTTTGAAAAAGAGAGGGAAACTGAAATTTTGAATTTTATGATTGTAGAGAGAATACCAAAAGCAATGCAAGTTTTGAAATTTAAAAGTTGACTCAATTTCACGCAAAATTCAATTTTGAAAGCGGAAATCAAAGTTGTTGTAATTAAGCACTTAATTTCAAAAGTCACAAATTGCAAAAATTTGAATAAATCACTGAAATTTCGAATGAATGATAACACACTTTTCAGATTTAGGACTGTAAGAAACACAATTTTGACATGAATTTCAGTTTCAACAATTTTTGAATGATTAGAAGCCTCAATCCAAGCAATCGCTAGACCAACTTTGACTGTAATTTTGAAAGTGTTAAAATTGATAAAATCAGCCAAAATTCTGGATTTTAGCAGAAAAATACAGTAAGATCTAGCTCCCGAAATTTCGGAAAAAATGTCGGGGACGATGGCGCTCGGGGTGCACACGGTCCTCGCAACTTTTTTCCAAATTTTCAGGGATGAAAGATATTGTGATTTTATTGCGGAATCCAAAGTTACAGCTGATTTGGAGATGTTTTGATCAGTGAAATTGTCGGACAAAGGTTGAATCAAGAAGGTTTCAAAAATTAGGGTTTTGACACTTAACCACTTAATTTTCAGAATTAAAGCACAAATATGAATTGACAATTTGTAATAGAAGGGCAGATTTGAAACAAGCATTAACAATTAAACATTTCACAAGCTCAATTACTTAAAAAGAAAATTTAGGGTTTTTATGCAATTAACCTCTAAAATTTTGCAAAAGATCAAACATGGAAATGTAATCAAGGAATCCAATTTTCAGATCTAACTATGCATAATCAGAAAGGATGTTCACGTCAGGTTCACCAAAATGTAAAGCGAAAAAATCGAACCCTAGTTGTTCTCCCCTCCCCAACTCCAAGGAGAGAGAAGGGAGAGTCACTAGGGTTGATGGTTTTTACTTAGGAGAGACTTTACATTCAAAAGAGGGGTTGAAACCCACAAGATCCAATCCCACGCAATGCAAGATTGGATTCTATATGAGTTTCAAGGGTTGTGATAGCAAGGATACCCTCTTTTGTAAAGAAATGTAGATAGAAAGATTGAACTAGGAATGCATGTAAAGTGGGAAATATTCGCTTATAAACAGAGATAGGGATATGATATGAAGCTGTGGACCTAAAATTAGCAGTAAAATGTCGAGACGGCGCTGTCCTGCAAATTTGAGCAAAAGTTGACGAGACGATGGCGCCCGGCGTGCACACGGTCCTCCAAAAAATCCGCGAAACGAAGGGGGATCTGTTCGTCTCTGCACAAGGATTCTAGATCTTCAATTTCAGCCGCGTACCTGCAACCTACACATAGAAAAGCGAAGACGATTGGGGGGTTAGGGATTAGGGGTTTTCCCTTAGGTCAAACCCTGGTTTTGGAATTAACCAAGAAATGAGAAATGCTGTAAATGTAAATGACTGTAATGTAAAACAAGTACTAGTACCTTGTTGTAAGGATGTTTGTATCCTTATATGCGAAGGTATAGATGTTGTTGTTTGTTGTATGTTGTATGTTGTAGCATGTGATCTCCTCTTCAATGGTTGAATCCTTGTCTTGAATGCAACACTTAGCCTTGAATGGAGACTTAGAATGATCAATTGTTTGAAGGAATGCTTGAATGCTTGAATGCTTGAATGTTTGAGTATCGTTTCCACGCCCTTTTTCCCTCCTCCCAAATGAGAGAGGAAAATGTAGTTTATATACTTGCCAATTAGGGTTGATAGACTGATTTTCCCGACCTTAGGCCGACCAGGAAATGTTATTTTCCAATTTGCAAACAAAAAGACCCGAAGTCCCATAGGAGACCGGGCCCAAAATAGGGCCAGGGACTAGGGCACTGGGAGCCATGGTCCTGGGGGACCAGGGCACTAGGCGCCCTAGTCCTGAAGGACCAGGGCGCTGGGCGCTCTGGTCCCACCTCCCGGGACAGCAGGGTGCAAGGAGAATCAGGCCAGGGTGCTGAAAAATGCAGTTTTTGATGTCATGAACAAGTTTCAGGGTCTCCATTCAGGTTCCGTGTTGCATCGCCATCATGAAGACCCAAATGCGGTCAAAATTGCAAGTGTCACAATTTTAGGATGCTACAGTTTGTTAGTGTTTCTGCTTAGTTTGTCAGCATTTTTGGTCATTATAGCAACGTTTCTAGTCATTTTGTTAGCATTTATGGTAAACTACACCAAAGTCAAAAAACAAAAACAACCCATTTCTCAAATAGTCAAACATAGTGATTAGGTAATCTTCTTGGGGCACTCAATTAGGTTATCTTCTGTCAAAAAAAATTCAAAGCTAGACACACTAAGGTTTTCAAGTATTCATCTCTAACAAGTTCAAGATCTAACATATCAAAGTGCATCATCACATTTTCTTTGATAAACTGATCATTCAAACATAATTTATCATCATGATCTATCATCCTTCATCATGAAGCTACAACGCTTGATCAGACTAACCTTTTTCTCTGTCATAGGATATATCATTCCTATCAAGCTTGGTTGTATCAAAATCACAAAATTTGCACTCCAAACTAGGATAGAAAAACTTGCAAACTTGCAAATACTTGAATGACCATTTCATGTCGTATCAATCTATCATATTTACCTCAACAATTGATCACTTATTGAGGCACATTATAGAAAATTGAAACCTCACAAAACATTCAAAACACGTGTATGTCCATTTTAACCAGGGCTCAGAGACGAAAGATCGAAGAAACAAAAATAGAAACACTTGAAATGGAAGAAGATCATGAGGAAATGGCACAAGGAAATGAAATACAAGAAGAAGAGATAAGTGATCAACACATCAAAGAAATCCAACAAGATCCTAAATTTGATAAATTCATGGAGAAAATATTGGAGGGTAAAAAAGAAAAATACTTCCTAATGTTAGTGAAATCTGGTACTAAAATTCCCCAATATTTTGACGTAAACAATTTAAGACAAAGGGGAGGATCAAATGACACAATGACAATGAGAAAAATGAAGGAATTTTCAATTGCAGGAAGGATGACACAAGAATTCCTCATGATACAAGAACTCATGATGATGCAAGAACTCATGAGGACACACGAAGAACTAATGATGATAGAAGAAAGAATCATGATGATGCAAGAAGAAATTAGGATCACACAAGAACTCGTGATGATACAAGAAGAAATCATGTTGATGATCCCCTTTTGGCTCTCATGCAAAAGATACAAACTCTTCAAATACGAATTCAAGATATACAAAGGGAAACTGCTAAGAGGTATTCCCTTCAAGAAATCTGTCCTTATCCATTTGACAGAAGTCTCAACATGATACCTTTTCCTCCAAATTGTGAAACTCCTAGATATGAAAAATATAATGGAAGAAATGATCCCCAAAATCATGTAAGAGAATTTTGCATGATGAGCATGGAGTTCGCTCATGAGGACATGTACTTAATGAGGTTATTTCCAAAGAGCTTAAGTGGAAAATCTATGGAATGGTTCTCGAAACTTCCACCTAGAATTAGAACATTTGTAGAATTGGTGGACAAATTTGTTTCACAATACTCTTACAACATACAACATGAGATCACAATGCTAGACTTGTGTCACACCAAGCAAAAGAGTGGATAACCTTTTATGATGTTTCTACAAAGGTGGAGATGATTAGCTAAACAATATCCTCGTACGGTGCCAGATAATGAAAAGATGGACATATTCATTAACAATCTAAACAAAGAAATGAGTTATAAACTAAAATTGCAATGTCCTCCAAGTTTTTAAAAGATGATTGATAATGGAATCAAGATTGAGGAAGCTATGGTAAAGAAAGGAGAGTTGAAGATATACAAAGAAGGAGTTAATCCTCCTCCCAACAACAATACTAATAATAACAATGATGATAAGCCCAAGTTTTGGAACATAAATCGAAACATTGTCAATGATGGGATAGTGGATAATAATAATGTGAAACCAAAGCAACCGGTTTTCAATTTATCAAATCACATGGCAATGACTCAACAAGATAACAATAAACCAAAACCAACTTTTAATAATTTCTTTCACAAGAAATTTACCAACATTGGCGAACCACTTGGGTTAGTATTAAAGACACTTCTTGCAAACAAGTTGATCACCTTTCTAGAAGAAAGAGACTTTGAACCCAAGGTTAAACCTGCTTAGTGGAACGACAATCATCATTGTGATTTTCATCGAAACAAAGGACACCAAACAAATGATTGTCAGCAGTTAAAACATGTCATCCAAGATCTGATTGACAATGGTGTCATCAATGTGGATGGGCATAAAACAAACGAGTCACACATAGCTTTCAAAAATTCGCTTCCTAATTATGAGAAGGGTGAATCCTTAGCAACACAAAATGACATAGGTAAAGCAAAAGTGAACTATGTTTATGCCTATGATAATATGGTCAATGTGATTGTGGTCAAAGAGAAACAACAACAAGAACCCTCTCATGTTATCAAAAGAAGCAAAGCCAAGGTTACTTTGTTGGGTCCTACAACTGACAAGTCATCCACTTCAAAACAATATAGTATAGTGGATCAACAACAGAAAACTGCTGCGCAAATATCAATTTTATAACTTTTAAAACTTTCACCCATACAGAAAGAAATTTTAGAAAGATCTCTAGTAAATATGATGATACCCAAAGATATTGGTGTAGATCAGTTCCAAACTATGGTGGGACACCTCAGAATGCCTTATTGCTTATCATTCACAGAAGAAGATGACATGTCTTTGCAACAGCCACATAATACTCTATTGCATATTGAAGTCCTTATTCATAAAACACGTGTTAAACGTGTCCTACTAGATGGAGGAGCTGACTTGAATATTTTCTCATTAAGTCTTGTTCGCTCCTTAGGTTATTCTAAAGAGGCAATTGATCCCCGTAAAAAGATCACAATCAAAGAAAATGATGAAGAAGAGCATTCCTCTAAAGGAATTGTGATATTACCAATCAAAGTAGGACCCTTGCAGAAAGATACAGCATGCCAAGTTCTAGACTTGGATTTATCATACAACATACTTTTGGGAAGACCATGGATTCATGACATACAAACTATTCCCTCAACTTATCACCAGAGCCTCAAGTTTCTGTACAATGGAGAGGAAATCACAATTTCACCAGAATTGAATCCATTACAATATTGTAGTAATTTGAAACAGGCACAAGAGATCACGGTTTCACATAATAGAAAGGTATCCTCTTTAAGCACACAATCCAAGGAAAAATCATTTACCTCAATCTTGTCAAGTTTTGAAAAATAGATACAACTGAGGGATCAAGGGAATGAAAAATATTCACTATCATAATTACCCCTTTCTTTTAGATCTTATGGTAAACCATCATGCTCAAAACAACAACTAGTTGAAAAACCTCTTCAAATATTTGATGGAGTATTTGTTAGAGCTGGGACATTATCTAAAGAAATAGAGGATAAAGATGTGCTGCAATGTCTATATAAGGATGAAGAAGTTCAACAAAAGTTCAATAATGTCATAATACCCACAAAAAAATATGGAATATGATTCAACATCCTTCATAAAATGGGATACACTAGAATGGGTCATGTAGGAACAAGACAAGATGGTATCTTAGAACCCATACAACCTCATACTCAGTAGGCTAAAGACAAATCAAGCTTATGGTATGGACAAGAACAACAAGAACAAAAAAAAAAAGATCACAAGAAGAGAGAGCCTCTAATTAGCAAGAAATACAACATAATGACACTTCCCAAGCAGATTCAACTTCTAATCAAGATAGACAAGAAGTTGGTATAAGGCAAGAAGAACTAATAGCAAGACTAGCATGATTAACTACTAGCCTAGAGGAGGTCAAATATGAGAGAAGAAAAGAGATAGTGAGGAAAATAGAAGAAACAAACCAAAATCTATATGAACTAATTTGCAAATTGCAAGTTGTGAGTGATACAAATTCCAATGAATGGGAATGGGATTCCTATCATTCTGAACAATCAACTGAAGAAACCTTCTATGAAAAAGATGTGAGTGTCGATGTAGTTCATGGGAATGAAGAACAAGTGTCAGGAACTTGATCAATTGAGTTAGAATCACATTCGGTCAAATTGGATTCAATCGAGGACGATCATGAGCTACTTGCATGAGGTCATTTTGACGAGAGTATCATCCTAGACATGTTTGAAATAAGTATTGAAGACTTTGACATTTCTATCATGACCCTTAATACCTTTGAAACATCTCAACATGATGATCCCTTACCTTTAATACATCCTGAACTTATTGATTGGGATAATGAAGGACATACTGAAATTGATACCTTTCCTAATGACCATGCTATTGCCTTATACCTCAATGCAATTGAGCCCACAAAAAATTCCACTAGGGATTTCAATAATGCATCTTCCATTCAAGTGGGTACCAAATATCCTAGTCTCAAAAATAAAAATAAAGAAAAAAATATCAGGTCTAATGCTAAAAACCATTTATTGGTAACATTAGACCAAGGAAAAGTTAAAAAAAAGGACACGATGGTGAAAACCTCCTTGAGGCACCAGAAGATGGGAGATTTGACACCTTACTAGAATATTATCAAGAGAGATCATCTATACTAATTGAACCAATGGAGGCAATCAACATTGGAACAACATATCAACCAAAGATTCTATATCCGGTAACCTCTCTATCAGAACAAGAACAACAAAAATATCTAGAATTTTTCAAAAGATGACAAATCAATTTCTCCTAGTCATATGCAGACATGCCAAGATTGGACCTAAATCTTATAATGCATCACCTAAATGTCGCTCTAGGAGCCAAACCATTAAAACAAAAATTGAGAAAGATGCATCCTCATATAGCTCTCCTTGTCAAAGCAGAACTGAAGAAATTACTGGACGTGGGATTCATCAGACCTGTGACATATCCTCAATGGGTATCAAACATAGTTCCTATTTCTAAACTAGATAAAAATATCAAAGTATGCATACACTTCAGAAATCTCAATAATGCATGTCCAAAGGATGACTTTCCTTTTCCTAATATTGACATCATTGTATATTTAACTACTTTACATTCCATGTTTTCTCTAATGGATGGATTCTCAAGATGTAATCAGATTAAAATAGCTCGAGAAGATCGAGAAAAGACAACTTTCATGGGTCCATGGGGTACTTTCTACTGGAACATCATGCCATTTGGACTAAAGATTGCAAGTGCTACCTATCAGAGGGCTATGAAAACAATATTCCATGACAAGATGCATACATTTATAGAAGACTGTGTAGATGACATATTGGCAAAATCATACTATAGAGATGTACATCTAGAAATACTAGAAAAGATCTTTAATCGGTTAGAACAATACAAGATAAGGCTGAATCCAAAGAAATGTGCCTTTGGTGTTAGTTTAGGTAAGCTATTGGGATACACTGTTTTAGCTAGAGGTATAGTAGTAGATCCGGCTAAAGTTAAAGCAATCATGGAAATGTCATCTCCCAAAAATATCAGTCAAGTTAGATCACTTCAAGGAAGATTGCAGTCAATTAGAAAATTGTTGCTCAGTTGACAGACAAGTGTCAACCATTTCCTCATATATTGCACAATAATTTTCATTTCAAATGGGACAATCAATGTGAAGAAGCATTCAAAAAAATCAAGGAATATCTCATGCAACCACTAGTCCTAATGTCCCCAGTTCAAGGTAAGTCTTTGTTACTATATGTATTAGCCATATAAGTATCATTAGGAGTTCTGCTTGAACAATAGGATAATGATGAAAAAGAATGAGCTATCTACTACATCAGTAGAACATTAGTGGGATATGAGCTCAATTATTCATCAATATAAAAAGAAAACTTAGCAATAGTGTACGCTTCTCAAAAATTGTGATGCTATCTACCCTCTCACTCAATCAAACTGATTACTAAAATAGATCCATTGAAGTATTTGCTCAACAAAGCGATATTAATAGGAAGATTAGCAAAACGGGTCATGATCCTGAGCGAATTTGATATTAAACATGTGGTTGGAAACCTATCAAGGGACAAGTCATTGCAAACCAACTGGCAGAAGAACCACTTCAAGATGATCATCCCTTAAACATTGAATTTCCAGATGCTGATATTGTTAATAAGATGAGCGGGGGGGGTGAATCATATAAACTCACTTTTCTAATTAAACTTCAGATTCAACCTCGGTAGCCTTTACTGATATATGTAACCAAGACTATAAAACATGCAAACTCATAAACTTAAAACATCATAACACATTCAACACCAGATTTAACGTGGAAACCCAAATGGGGAAAAACCATTGTGGGATTTCTGACCCACTAAGAAATATACCCTTCTAGAGTATGCTCGGTTAAAAGCCAATCCTGTTACAGATTACATACACATTACTAGATGTGACTCGATTAAGGGATTTCCCTCAGATCGGTTAGAATCTTACACTTTGTTAGAAGTGACCTTGTCAAAGGATTTCAAACACTCAACTAGAATGTTACCTTGCTAGAGGATTTACAACTAAGACTGTTAGGTCCACTCGGTTAAGAGATTTCCTGTCACTTATAAAATACATAATAGTAATAAAATATATCTGCAACTTCACATCAAAAAATGCTAAAGAAGATTCTTTGTTCTCAATATGCTTAAGATAATCTTGTCATAGACTTATCTTTCTCCTTGTTGGGCTTTCTCAATCTGTTCTTCAATCAGATCTTCAATCTTTTGTACTCAGTAATCACCTTTGTAGCATCACTGTGCATACATTTGCCCGCATACATTGTTCATCAACAATTCCTTATTTATAAACAATTCCTATCTGCTTAATCTCCTTGATCACATTTCCCATGATCAATCTTAGCCATTAGATCATCAAACTGGACTAGGTTCATTATATCCTTCGATCTGAAAATGTTTTACCTCACCTTGGAACTTGTGTTAGGTTATGACCGTTTAACCTATGTTGTAGATCTTACTCCTGAATTTTCAATACCATAGATCTTTAACAAACTTCTTGCAAGACATACCAATCATCTATACATCTCCAGTTTATTGGCATCTTTCATTTAATAATTCTTTTATTCATCCAATGTGTTCTGACATTGCTTGGTTGTAACTCAGTAAATACTGAACTTCACTCGGTAGACACTCTGCCTTGTTTAACCGATATCGATAACCTTAGGGTTTATCGACTAGGTTCTTTGCTCGGTAACATAGAAAAGTATTAAATTTTAACTCATCTTCTGAATGAAATATTTTCTTATCTTTATTCAGTCAATGAATACACATATATATTGGATATCTATACAATCAAAACAACAAAATCTCATCACTATCTAGCTCGGTAATAGTTGCCCATTGAATAACTTATTATTCCCCTTCATTCTCACATTCTTTCTGTGTCACTTACTGACATCTTAATATTCATCAAAACATACTTCTTAAGATATGGCAACATCATACTAAATCAGAAAATCAATTTCTTGACATCAATGATAAAATAATATTATTAAGACAGTAATCATCCTTCTTTAGTTATATCAATAATTTCCAACAACCTTCTCAATATCCTTATTGAAATGCCAACAATCTCCCCCTTTGGCATTGATGGCAATACCAACTTAAATGGCAATACCAACCTAATTTATTCCAATTGATTTGATCTGAAATTCTTCTCCTATTATCCTTGAGTTGTTAACCTACTTCTATAGTCTTCTCCCTTGGTCAATAGTCTTCTTCTATCTTCTCCATTTAGTCTTCTCCCCCTTTGACAACAATGCCAAAAAGTAAAGACTAATTCATGATTACTTCCCTTGTGAAGTAAATTTCCTTGTAGTTAAACCATATACAAATGTATCCTCTTAGTCTCGGTCAGAGAAATCTTGTCTTCATTCACTATTTCCTGCACAACTTTAGAAAACCTCCTAAAGTGTGTAAATTAGCATCAACTCATAAATAGTATTTTGTAGAGTCATAGAATTGATGCTTTCACCGAACTCTATCATTGAGGAGTAGAAGATAGGGGTAGGACCCTTAACTTGCTTTTGAGATACTCAAAAGTGTCCCTTGGCACTGGCTTGGTGAAGATGTCTGCTATTTGTTCCTTTGTGTTAACACATTCCAGCACAACTTTCTTTTCTTGAACTTCTTCTCTGAGATAATGATACTTTATAGAGATATGCTTTGTCTTAGAGTGCATTACCAAATTCTTTGAAATGTTAATGGCACTAGTATTATCACATAATATATTTATTGGCTCGGTAACTTTCTCATTTATGCCTTCCAACAGTTGTTTGATCCATGCTATATTGGTGCAATTCAATGCTGCAGTGACATATTCAGCTTCAACTGTTAACTGTGAAATGCATCCTTATTTTTTGCTAAGCCAACTTACTAGTCTTTCACTTAAGAAGAAAGCTCCACCACTTGTGCTTTTCCTGTCATTAATGTTTCCAGCCCAATCAACATCAGTATAGACTTTTAAATCAAAATCATTCCTCTTTTTATATACTAAACCATAATCTTCAGTGCCTCTCAGGTATCTGAAAATTCTCTTGATTGTTGTCATATGGGTTTCTTTAGGATCTGCAAAAAATCTTGCAACAATACCTATTGCATGTGCTATATCTGGCCTGCTGTGAACTACATATTGCAACTTTCCAATCATTGTTTGGTAAAGTTTCTCATCAACAGATGCAAATTCATCATTCTTTGATAGTATACAGTTGGTAGTCATAGGAGTACTTACAGGTTTAGAATCCTCCATTCCAAATTTCTTCAAGATTTCCTGTATGTACTTGGATTGAGTAATGAAAATCTCATTTTTCATTTGCAATATCTGTAAACCTATAAAATACTTTATTTCACTGATTAATGACATCTCAAATTCTTTGCACATTTCACTTCCAAAGTTCTTGCATAAAGAATCATTTCGACAAAAAATAATATCATCAACAAATATGGCTGATATCAGTATTCCATTATCCTCATCATTTTTCATATACATGTTGTTTTCACTTGTTCTTATAAAACCAATCTTGATTAAGTAAGAGTTCAATCTCTTATACCATGCTCTGGGTGCTTGTTTCAGACCATATAAAGCTTTGTTCAGCTTACATACCTGATCTTGATTCTTCTCTTCAACAAATGCAGATTTAACATCCATTTGATATACCTTGAAATTTTTGTAAGCAACATATGCCAACAATGTTCTTACTCCCTCAAGTCTAGCCATAGGTACAAAGGTCTCGCCATAATCTATTCCTTCTTCTTGAGCATAACCTTTGCAAACTGGTCTTGCTTTATTTCGAATGACCTCACCTTTTTCATTTAGCTTGTTTTTGAAAATCCACTTTGTATAGATTACATTTTTGTCTTTCAGTTTTGGGACCAGTGTCCATGTTTCATTTTTCTTGATTTGATCAATCTCTTCTGTCATAGCATTTACCCAATCTTCATTGTTAAATGCCTCTTTTGCTATCCTTGGTTCAAATTCAGATATCAGACATGTGTTCTATCTCAGTTTGTTCCTTGTCATCACTGGATCATCCTTATCTCCTATAATCTGACTTGATGCATGATTTCTTCTGACATATTTGGCTAATATAGGCTTGGTAGGCTCTATACGATCTTCTTCATCACTCGGTAACTGGATATTTTCTTCATTTTCTTCAGCAACTTTCTCGGTAGGACTTCTCGGTTGAACGTATACAAATTCTTCATAATCTTCTGGTTCTTTGGAATTTCCTTCATCATTTCTTTCTGCAAATTCATCAATTTTCACATTTGCACTTTCCACTATTTTGTTAGATGATTTGATCAGACATTTACATGCTTTACTTCTAGAAAAATAACCAAGAAATGTTCCTTCTTCGCTTTTCTAATCAAACTTTCCATTTCTATCATCTTTGTGAACATAGCATCTACTTCCAAAGATTTTAAACTAACTTACATTTGGTTTCTTGTCATACTAGATTTCATACGGCGTCTTCATAGTTCCTTTCTTCAGTTGTACTCAGTTCAGGGTGTAAACAATAGTGTTTATTGCTTCTCTCCAAAATGTTTGAGGTACCCTCTTTTCTATCATTAGGGTTCTGGCACAATCTACAATAGATCTGTTCCTTCTCTCATCTATCCCATTTTGCTGTGGAGTTCTCGGTACAGACACTTGTCTCTTTATACCATGATTATTGCAAAATAAGTTAAATTCATCAGAGGTGAGCTCTCCTCCTCTACCAGATCTAAGACATTTCAACTGTCTTCCTCTTTCATTTTCAACTCTTGCCTTGTACCATTTGAACATTTGAAAAGCTTCTGATTTTTCTTTTAAAAACATAACTGACATCATCCTTGAGTAATCATCCACAAATAATATGAAATATTTTCACCATAGCAACTTTGAACTTTCATAGGACCACAAAGATCAGTGTGTACAAGATCTACAATTCCTTTAGAAGTGTAGGACTTACTTGTAAATCTTGATCTTGTCATCTTACTCATCTGGCATCCTCGACACATAGCATTCTCAGGTTTTTCCAAGCTCGATAGACCTCTTACTCAATGCTTCTTACTTATTTTGATAAGATTATCAAAATTTACATGACAAAACCTTTTATGCCATAACCAGGTATCTTCTATTTTAGCATACAGACAATTGTTCCGAGTTGAGTCAAGATGAAATGTATTACCTCTTGTTTGAGTCCCAGTAGCAGCTAACTTTCCATGCTTGTCATAAACTTTGATAGTTCCCTTCTGAAATTCTATTCGATATCCTGAATTGTTTAGTTGTGCTACACTCAACAAATTGTATTTCAAACCTTCAACCCAGTATACATCATCACATTTTTCATTGTCAAGAAGTGTGATAGAACCTTTACCTTTTACCAGACATGGTGCATCATTACCAAATCTTACATAACCTCCATCATAATCTTCTAATTTGACAAACTTGTGTTTATCACCTGTCATGTGATGTGAGCATCCACTATCTATTATCCAAGAATAATTATTATTTATGTGAGATATTAAAGCTTTTTCTTCATACCTTTCTTCATTTGATCCATCTTTAATAGCCACATAAACAACTTCCTCTGTCTTTGTTTCATCATATTTATCATTATTGGATTCCTCATCAAATACTAGGCATGTCTTTCTATCTCTTCTTCTAAAGTCTCAATGTCCTCTGTAGTGATTGTCTTTCTGCCTGGCATCTCGGTATTCTCTCTTTTCAGTAGATTATTTGTCAAGGAAGTTAGAAGCCATATGTCTTATCTTATCACAGTTAAAACATTTCAAAGGTAGCTTTCCTTTATACTTACCTTTGCCTCTCGATAACCTTCTGGCCAATAATGCTTCAAACTCTTCCTGCTTTCTGATTTCCTCATATGGTTTGTGTACTTCTTCCATGTTTTTATGAAATCTCTCGCTTGCTCCACTGTGATTTCCTTCAGTGTACTTTTTCATTCCATCATTGTAGTCATTAGATTCACCAAGATGAAAAGGACTGAATGCAGATTCAACTTTATTTACCGAAGACCCACTGTTATCAAAATTACTTAACTCAAATGCATGTAGCTTACCGATAGTAGCATCCAAAGAGATTGGCATATTTGGTATAGACCTTAATTCATTAATTGCAGAGACTTGAATGGCATAAGCAGGTAGAAGTGTTCTCAGCAACTTGCTTATTACATCCTTTTCTTCAATAGTTCCTCCCGCTCCTTTGATTTCATTGATAGTTTCCTTTAACCTTGTACTATATTGTGTTATGTTCTCACCTTCGTTCATTCTCATGGATTCAAGTTGGCCTCTTAGACTGTCTACTTTTTCTCTTTGAAAATGTTCATTACCACCATACACAGATATGAGCTTAGTCCACATTGCCTTTGCATCATTACAACCTTCTAGATCATTAAACTCTGAGTCAGTCAATGCTGATGTTATTTCAATCATTGCTTGAATATGTTCTTGCTTTGCTTTTATTTCTTCCATTGTCATCGGGTAGGTGCTTGGTGCAATGTAGTCATTCTCTAGAAAATATGTTGCATATTCTCCAATTCCTGATAAGTGCAGCTTCATTCTTTTCTGCCATGTGGAGAAACTTGACTTGTTCAACTTTGGTACATCCCTCTTATGCATCTTTGGATCTTGCCTCAAGTGCCTTTAAACTTTACTTCCGGAGTCCAAGGCTCTGATACCAATTGTTAATAAGATGAGAGGGGGGGGGGGGATGAATCATATAAACTCACTTTTCTAATTAAACTTCAGATTCAACCTCTGTAGCCTTTACTGATATATGTAACCAAAACTATAAAACATGCAAACTCATAACCTTAAAACATCATAACACATTCAACACTAGATTTAACATGGAAACTCAAATAGGGAAAAACCACTGTGGGATTTCGGACCCACTAAGAAATATACCCTTCTAGAGTATGCTCGGTTAAAAGCCAATCCTGTTATAGATTACATGCACATTGCTAGATGTGACCTGGTTGAGGGATTTCCCTCAGATCTGTTAGAATCTTACACTTTGTTAGAAGTGACCTTGTCAAAGGATTTCAAACACTCAACTAGAATGTTACCTTGCTAGAGGATTTACAACTAAGACTATTAGGTCCACTCGGTTAAGAGATTTCCTGTCACTTACAAAATAAATAACAGTAATAAAATATATCTACAACTTCACATCAATAAATGCTAAAGCAAATTCTATGTTAGGCCCAATATGGAAAGCTAATGTACTGAGAGGGGAGGGGTGAATCAGTACTCCAAAACTTTTCTTCAATATAACTTTACTGTTATGCATAAACCGAATAGTGCAGTAACATAATATAAAGATAAAACAAATAGATAACAATCATACATGATTCACTCCATAACACATATATTTTGGTTACGTAGAAACTCATGGTTAGAGAGAAAAATTGCGGTGGGGATGGCACCCACAACTTCACTACTGCAATAATAAAGAGTGCTCGGTTAGAGCTACATGTTTAGCTATTTATGATACCTTACCCTAATACGAGTATCAAGATCTGTTAGCTCTACCTTGCTAAAGGATTTTACAACACTTAAACTAAATGTTGCACCTGGTTAGAGGCTTTACAATTTATAGACTTGATTAGAGTCTTTTACCCTGTTAAAGGTTTCTCTTATAACTTCAAAATATTACAATAAAATCATTACAAATATCTGCAACTTTACATCTGGAATGTTATAGTAGATTCTATGTGCTCGGAATAAGTTACCTTGCTTATAGCATACCTCGGCAACCCATATAGTAACTCGGTAAACCCTTATGTTTACTCTTTTCTTCGACTATTCTCTGAAAACCTTCTCGGTGACCTCTATGTCTCTGTAACAGTCTTCTTACGCTCATGCACACACACTTATTTAATTCTTCACTCATGCTATATAAATAGATTTCTTATGATAGTGATCCATTCATTTCTTCAATCTTACAAATATGATTTATCGAATGAATAACCATGCAAATTATTTCTTTGGTTAGATGACCTCAAAATCATACACAATCTTTAAGTGCAATTTCCAATGTGATAACGGTTAGATGTGCCTCGATCTTGTAACACATTTTCATATGCATGTCAAGGTTTAATTAATCTGGTAACACATTTCACTCAGTGTATATCAACTCGGTGTGTCATCTTTGCTGCTCAGTAGACATGAAATGATACTCGGTAGACAGCTCAGTGTATACTACATTTTGAGACTACTTTCTTTTGTAACCGACTAGACTGTGCATACCGACTGAATGTCTCGGTAGAGATAACCAAGTAGAGTATATAGTATAACTTTGAACATAAACTAATGGCAACTTGATAAGTAGTAACAATCTCCCCTTTTGACATTAGTTGAGATGTTTGACAAAAACTACTTTCAAAGTTATAACTCAAAAATCTATATACTTGCAAAATTTGACTATGCTGATAGTATATACAATAGTCAATAATATAATATATCCAGATATACTCCCCTTATCAATATACTGTAAAAAACTTCTAATTTTGCATGCTTGTTGATCTATTTTGTGTGCTTTGCTTACTGTTCTATTTACTGCTTGGTTCATTGCTCTTGGATACTCTGCTTGCTCTACTCGGTATACTCCCCCTATATACTATACTCCTATTGTTTGATTTGATACTTTGATGCTTTGAATACTACACTCCCCCAATACTATATCAAATACTGTATCACTCATCTAATACTATAACATATTACTCCCCCTTTGTGACAAACACCAAAACTTAATTACCATTCGGGGGTGGTAACTAGTCAAAAATGGATTTGTACTTGGTCCGGGCTTTGATGAGAGCGACAGAGAGTGCATTCTTTACACTGTCCATTATGGAATTTTGTGCTTGAATATCAGCCAATAATGATATTAAGCCATCTAGAGTGCTTCCCTCTTGTGTAGTAGATAAGGAGGTGGCTCGGTTGATCTGCTCTTGGACGGATGAAAGATGAGGAAGGAATAATGTCTGAAGTGTCATTATGTCCATCCGGATCTTGTGCTCTTCATTTCTTAGGTCCAATTGTTGACCCATGAGCTGTTGTAGCTTTGTGTAAAAATTCTGAACTGAATTTGGCTCTATGGTCAACTTGCTTGAGAGATCAGTGATCTCTTTCTCAATTGCCTCTATTTTATTCTTAATGTCTTTAATGAATAAAGAAAATGTGCAGAGTTTATGAAATAAATAAAGAATGTACTTGAGTTGAGGAGTGAACTCAGCAATAAATTTGACAAGTTTAACTTTGCCAATAGCTATAGCTTTCTGTACCTCTTCTATCATTTTTGTAGTGAGCTCTTTGTCTTTTAGCTTGCTCAAATATTCTAATGCATCTACTCTAGATGTTTCTATCTTTGTTAGGAGTTCATCCAGTTGAATGTGGATTGCTCCATCTATTGATACTGTAGCTTCAGGTAGCATATCTATTAAGAGTGCCTTTACCTTCTGAAGTACCTTATTTTTCTTTGGAATGGCCATTTGCTTCTCTTGTTTGGCCTTTGCTTTGCATAGTTCACCAAAATCAATAAGTGCTTGCCCCTTTAATTTTGATATGTCTACATTGGTCAACACTATTGGTTTTGACAAATCAACTTTAAAACTATGCTTTTTCATCTTCTTTTCTTTACCTTTCACCGATGGAACTAAGACAAGGGCTTGTGAGGCTTGATGACCCTCGGTAGGTTGCTCGGTAGAGGCAACACTTTGATCGGTTTCTTTAGCCTTTGTAGAGTCCTTTGTTGTCTCAGTACTCGGTGTTTCAGTTTCAACATTTGTAGTGCTAGAAGGTGCTTGAGATGTCTATTCATGAGTAGTACCTTCTCTTGTTGTAGACTTGAGACCTTCGGTGCCTTGCTCCGTGTCATGAGGGGTTTCAGTTGAGACAGGTTGCTTGACCGGTGGATAAGGCTGAACTTGTTCCAAGACTGATTCACTAGATACAAGTTTTGCATATGCATTGCCTTCTATCATTTCCTATTCCAGTGCCTTTGTATCCACGACATCTTCATCTATTTGAATGGTGTCAACAGGGTCTTTCTCGCTAACATCAGGATCTTGCTCGGTGACATCAACAATTTCAACTATAGCTTGCTCACCGGCATCCTTGACTTTAAAGATTTCCTGCCACTTTGCTTTTGTCTCATTTTCCACTTCAATATATAGCCCATTCATCAGTTTTAAGGCTCTCTGCTTGACAAGAAACTTTGAGTTGTAGGTTGTCAGATGTTCCTTTATTTCAGCTACTGACATGTCAAGAAATAGATGAACCAGACTCCTTTCTCTGATCTGTTTCTCCGAGTCCATTGCATACTTCCACCTATTATCAATATGCAAGTAAAGTTCATTCGAAAGTGACTTAGCTAGTTCCAATGGAGCTAACCAGAATTTTAGAAGTGTACAGATGATAGCTTCTTTAATTTGTCTCTTCTCATCATTATTCCTAGTTTCATACTTGACATATCTAAATGAACCAAATCCTCCATATTCTTTCAGATTAGCACAAAAGTTTTCAACACTATGTATATTTACCTTCTTGCTCTTGACAATCAAGAATTTGATTGCATCCTCTATTTGGTATCACTAGACTCTTTTGCCAGAATGAGTCTCCGAGTAGATTTCTTGTAGGTCTTTGTTACCTTGGGAGCAATAACACTTTTTGTTTTCTTACTCGGTGAGGCTGCAGATGCTCTTGTGTTAGGTCACTTTACTGGAGGTGGAGTTGATGAGGCCTTTGATGTGTCCTGTTTCTTTCTCTTCAACACTTTTCCCTTAGGCAATTTAGTGCTTAGTGTTATAGCTGCCTCTTGGGCTTCAGATTCCTCTTCGGTAATGGCAATGGTGCCTTTGACAGGTGTAGAGGAAGAGTCTTCTCCAAATTTCTCTGACAATGCCTTAATCATTTTTGTTGCCTTTCTTGTAGCTTTGGGTACTACAATGCTCATTTTTACCTTTTCCTTTACTTCCTCATAGGTTCCATACCTTAGCTCGGTAGCATGTCTCGGTAATGTGAGAAATGCATCAATTTGTTGTTGTGTGATCTCAAAGTCAATCTCATAACCCATCGGTGACAAAGATTGAGTCCTCGGTTCCACAACATTCACATAATAGTAATCGGTGTCAACTTCAAAACATGTATCATTTTTGTATTTCTCCACTAGCTGGGGTGGAATCCTATATCTATTATGCATTTTCTCCTAAAATTTACTAAAGTAATCATCCATAATATCATTGAAATTATCTCCTAACTTCTTAATGAAGTCATGAATCTGATGGGTGATTGGTTGGTGTAGTTCCCAAACAACTTTACCAACTGATGGAAAGAATTTTTCAAAATAGAAAAACATGCATACTAGTAATGATCCAAAATTTAAAGTATTAGCCAAGTTGTTCTTCTTCGGCTTCCTGATGGTGTTCAGATTTTCAAATAGGTTCTTCAACAACACCTCACATAGGTCAATTTTCATTCCCTTTTTCACAATTTTGTAGGCCAGGTCTACTACTGCACAGGGTACACTATTTTACCTTGCCGACTGGAAGAAACAGTAACCCATTACCCTAATGGCAAATTTTAGTTCTTCATCTATGACATTATTCAGTTTCAATCCTCTACAATTAAATTCCACTCCGGTTAAACTGATCAATTCCTTCTGTGATATCATCTTTTGGGCTCAGGCATGATCATAAATGGGGTAACCGGTAATCAGATGAATGATTTCCTTGGGAATCTTAAATGGTTGCTCTTCTAGCCACATGAAATCATTGTGAACTCTGCTCAGAACAAACTTAACCCACTGGGGTTTGAACACATGAGGATAGGTTAGGGCTTCAGTTAATCCCTTGATCTTGATGTGTTCATACTTGCTGCTCAATTTACCATTGGTGCACAGCTCATCATAGGTGTCTTTAATTTCAACATGACATTTGGTGAATAATCTCACATCCTCGACTAACAACACTCTATCCGAGATGAGTGAAAAGGTGGTTTTGTCATCTGGTTCAGATGCAACTTTGGGAGTCAAAGAGTATTTTAGTGAGGGCTTCTCTACATTCTTGACAACTATGGGATCTTGGATCTTGGGTGCCATTGTAGATTTCAGATAAAAGCTAACAAAAGATCCTTAGGGTTTCAGGATTATCAAACAACTGGCACTTTATACTTAGCAGATAATGGCAACTAGATAAGATCGGTAAACCAACTTAACAATGCATTGAGATTGATGTAAATACCTTGAATTTTTTTTGTAGGAGGTTTTGATTGCCTTGGATTCGCTTTGCTCTGCTCTCTCGAAAACTTGGTAAGTGTAAATGATCACGAAAATGCTTTTAAGTACACCATATGCCTTATCGGGCTCTGTACGGGTTAGGTCAAAAACATTAAATGCACTCGGTTCCTCTTTAACCGATTTACTCTCCTTTTTCATTTTAACCGAGTAACCAAACTTCCTTCATTTACCGACTAGACAAACTTCTTGTATTCACCGACTTGACAGGTTTCGTGTATAGTGCTTCAAAAGACTGATATAATTTCAAACTTACTATTACATCTTAATTATGTAGATTTGAATTAAGTACATGATAAAATAGGAACTGTTAAAATTTAACCTTGAGAGAATGCAGTCCCTTCATACCTTTACCAATTAATTTGGAATAGGTGCACCTAACTCAATAGGTAAGGTGCTTTCTTCATTTGACACAATTTCCTTCTTTTTCCAAATCATCTTTAATTTGTCTTTTATTTCTTTAGTGTCTTTTCTAGATTGATCTATGCAATCTCCAGCTAAGTGTCCAACTTTGTGACAATGAAAACATGCCATACCAGGATTTCTCCATGATCTTCGGTTGTTCATTCCAAACCTTATAAAGCAGTTGGCACTTATATGTCCATATCTTCCACAACATTTACACCATATCCTTGCATTGTAATCCCATGGTACTGCAGAATACTGTTAGTAAGGATGTGTGTGAGTATGGTAACCTCTAGCATTTGCTCGATGTGTAGACCACATATAGTTCTTTTGCTTAAGCCAGCATTTCTCGGTACTATGTCCATATCTGTTGCAGTTTTTACAAAACCCTTTGAATTTTGCCTTCTGATGATTGTTAATAGACTTTTTCCTACATTGATTAGACGTGTGACCATATTTATTGCAATTGTAACAATAACCTTTGGACTTAGTGACATTCGGTTGCTTACCTTTTCTGATTTCACACATGTTGGCAGTGTGACCTTGATTTCCATAGTAGTTGCAAATAGGCTTCTTTCTTTTGATGTTATTCTTGTTTCCAGCTTGCTTTGATGATTCTCCTCTCTTGGTAGTATGAATTCCCTTCTCGGCAGAGTCTTTTCCTTTGTAACCGAGTCCTGCATCTTTGTTGGGTTCAGTTGCTCATCCAACATCTTTGATGCTTCATAACTCTTCTTGAGTGTTTCTTTGGATTTCTTCTCAGATTTAAGTTCTTCGGTCAACCTTGATACTTCAAGTTTCAATGCTTGATTCTCATCATCTTTCAGAATTGCATCATGATGTGCATAACCTAGTTGATCTGATAGGTTTTGTTGAATTCCAGTCAACCTTGTGATTTCATCATTCTTATCAAATGCTAAGACTTCAAGTTGTTGTTTCTCTCTTTCTAGATCTCTTACTTTATCCTCTGTTTTCCTCAATGCATCAAGATTTTCAGTCATCTTTGTGCTGAAATGTTCATGTTCTCTTTTCATTGCTTTCAGTTGATCAGCCAGTGCTTTGTTATTTTCTTTCAATACTCCAATCATTTCTTCAGTTTCTTCAGATATACTATTCTCAGATGATGTCTGAATTTGTTACACTAACTCTTGAGAGTCCTGCAAATCATCAGATAATCTTCTTCTTACTTTCAGAGATTTTTGCATTTGTCTTTGCATGTCTGCAATCACTTGATTAGCATGATCTAGTTCTTCTTGCAGATACACAATCCTCTGAGATTGTTTATAGACTTCCATTGATAAGATCTTTCTCTTTAGGCAGTTAAACCCTTTTCCAAGATTTAGGCTTTGATACCAATTGTTAGGCCCAATATGGAAAGCTAATGTACTGAGAGGGGAGGGGCGAATCAGTACACCAAATCTTTTCTTCAATAATAACTTTATTATTATGCATAAACCGAATAATGCAGTAACATAATATAAAGCTAAAACAAATAGATAACAATCATACATGATTCACTCCATAACACATATATTTTGGTTATGCAGAAACTTTTGGTTAGAGAGAAAAACTGTGATGGGGATGGCACCCACAACTTCACTACTGCAATAATAAAGAGTGCTCGGTTAGAGATACATGTTTAGCTATTTCTGATAGCTTACCCTGTTATGAGTATCAATATTTGTTAGATCTACCTTGCTAAAGGATTTTACAACACTTAAACTAAATGTTGCACCTGGTTAGAGGCTTTACAATTTATAGAATTGATTAGAGTCTTTTACCCTATTAAAGGTTTCTCTTACAACTTCAAAATATTATAATAAAATCATTACAAATATCTACAACTTTACATCTGGAATGTTATAGCAGATTCTATGTGCTTAGAATAAGTTACCTTTCTTACAGCATACCTCGGTAACCCATATAGTAACTCGGTAAACCCATCTGTTTACTCTGTTCTTCGACTGTTCTCTGAAAACCTTCTCGGTGACCTCTATGTCTCTATAACAGTCTTCTTACACTCATGCACACACACTTATTTAATTCTTCACTCATGCTGTATAAATATATCTCTTATGACGGTGATCCATTCATTGCTTCGATCTTACAAATATGATTTATCGAATGAATAACCATGCAAATTATTTCATTGGTTAGATGACCTCAAAATCATACACAATCTTTATGTGCAATTTCCAATGTGATAACGGTTAGATGTGCCTCGATCTTGTAACACGTTTTCATATGCATGTTCAGGTTCAATGAATCTGGTAACACGTTCCACTCAGTGTATATCAACACGGTGTGTCATCTTTGCTGCTCGGTAGACATGAAATGATACTCGGTAGACAGCTCGGTGTATACAACGTTTTGAGACTACTTTCTTCTATAACCGACTAGACTGTGCATACCGACTGAATGTCTTGGTAGAGATAACCAACTAGAGTATATAGTATAACTTTGAACATAAACTAACGGCAACTTGATAAGTAGTAACATTCTATGTGCTCAATATGCTTAAGATAATCTTGTCATAGACTTATCTTTCTCCTTGCTGGGCTTTCTCAATCTGTTCTTCAATTAGATCTTCAATCTTCTGTATTTGGTAATCCCCTTTGTAGCATCACTGTGCATACATTTGCCCACATACATTGTTCATCAACAATTCCTTATTTATAAACAATTCCTAACCGCTTAATCTCCTTGATCACATTTCCCATGATCAATCTTAGCCATCAGATCATCAAACTAGAATAGGTTCATTGTATCCTTCGATCTGAAAATGTTTTACCTCACCTTGGAACTTGTATTCCTTCCTTGGAACTTGTGCTAGGTTATGACCGTTTAACTTGTGCTGTAGATCTTACTCCTGAATTTTCAATGTCGTAGATCTTTAACAAACTTCTTGCATGACATACCAATCATCTATACATCTCCAGTTTATTGGCATCCTTCATTTAATAATGCTTTTATTCATCCA
Source organism: Cryptomeria japonica (assembly GCF_030272615.1). Classification (NCBI taxonomy): domain Eukaryota; kingdom Viridiplantae; phylum Streptophyta; class Pinopsida; order Cupressales; family Cupressaceae; genus Cryptomeria; species Cryptomeria japonica. The sequence goes on along the minus strand of NC_081412.1, from coordinate 590,702,041 downwards.
ATGTGTTCTGATATTGCTCGGTTGTAACTCGGTAAATACTGAACTTCACTCGGTAGACACTCTGCCTTGTTTAACCGATATCGATAACCTTAGGGTTTACCGACTAGGTTCTTTGCTCGGTAACATAGAACAGTATTAAACTTTAACTCATCTTTTGAATGAAATCTTTTCTTATCTTTATTCAGTCAATGAATACACATATATATAGGATATCTATACAATCAAAACAACAAAATCTCATCACTGTCTAACTCGGTAATTGTTGCCCATTGAATAACTTACTATTCCCCTTCATTCTCACATTCTTTTTGTGTCACTTATCGACATCTTAAGATATGGCAACATCATACTGAATCAAAAAATCAATTTCTTGACATCAATGACAAAATAATATTATTAAGACAGTAATCATCCTTGTTTAGTTATATCAATAATTTCCAACAACCTTCTCAATATCCTTATTGAAATGCCAACAATCTCCCCTTTCTATTGAAATGCCAATAGATATCGTCACAGTCACCAAACATACATGGCAGTTGTACTTTAGTGGTTCATATACCCAACATAGATTAGGAGTAGGCATTTTATTCATCACATCGTAAGGTCACACAATTCCAACGGCATATAAATTGAGTTTTCCATCACACAACTACAGGTTTTTGGAGACTCTCAGCTCATCATCAATCAAAGTAATGATGATTATCAAACAAAGGATGACAAACTAATGCCTTAAAAAAAGATGGTAGATGATTTCAAGAAGCATTTTTTTGAAATCACTTTTGAGCAGATTCCAAGAAATGACAACAAAGCAGTTGACGCCATGGCAACACTTGCTTCTCTACTTCAGACACAAGAAAATCAAGAGCATTACGAATTCCTGGTGGAATAGTTGTTTTGCCCTACCCATGACTATCCTGATTCTCAAATTATCTATCACCTTGTTGGGCATGATTCCTCTCACTATGGCCAAATTTATACATACCTGAAAGATAACACCCTTCCTCCTGACTTGTCAAGGAACCAAAAGCAAAATTTCATCTGCCAATCCTCTCATTATACTCTTGTCACGGATACCCTTTTTTAAATGAGTTATGGATGATACTCTCTTAAGATGTCTCGAGCAAGAAGAATCTGAAAAGGCCTTAAACAAAGTCCATAACAACATTTGTGGCACTCATTCAAGTGGTCTTACCCTTTCAAAAAAACTCATACCCTTGGGCTATTATTGGCCAACTATGGAACAAGATTCTTTTCAGATAGCTAAAACATGCAAACAATGTCAAATCCATGGCAATTAATTCATGCACTAGCACAAGATCTTCATGCTTTGGCAACATCTTGGCCTTTCTGCCAATGGGGTGTTGATCTAGTAGGGAAGATAAATCCTCCTTCATCCAATGGTCACAAATTCTTCCTTGTAGCTAAAAAATATTTTATAAAATGGATTGAGGTGGTACCTCTCACAAATATCATAGGAAAACAAATTGTTGTATTTATCTTGAACTACATCATATGTCGCTATGGCATACCCATGACCATTATCACTGATAATGGGTGACCATTCAAGAACCAGGATGTATAAGAGCTTTGTGAAAAATTTCAGATCCAACATATATTCTCCACACCCTACTATCCACAAGAGAATGGACAAGCAGAAGCATCAAACAATTTTTTTTTTAAGATCCTCAAAAAGATAGTGAATGATGCTGGCAAAGATTGGCATATTCAATTGAACCATTCTCTATGGGCCTATTGTACCAGTATCTACACACCCATAGGAGCCACACCTTTCTCTCTTGTCTATTGATCAGAAGCAACATTGCAAATAGAAGTAGAGATACCTTCTCTATGAGTATCATTAAAAGGCCTTATCCTAGATGAAGAACAATGAGTATCTAGACTACAAGAGCTAGAATTGATTCATGAACGATGCTAAAATGTCTTTGATCATTTGAAGGTATATCAACAAAGAATGTGTCGAAGCTATAATCACAAGGTCAAACCAAGAACATTTCAAGTTGGAGAACTAGTGCTAAAGGAAAATCCATGCAATCAGTCAGATTGAGAAAAGAAAGGGAGGTTTGAACCAAACTAGTTGGGTCTATTTTTTGTCACAACAGCATTTGAGTCAGGAGCCTATCAACTATCAATACCAGACAGGGATCGGCTCAAGGAACCCATAAATGGAATGTATTTGAAAAAGTTTTATGTCTAATAGTAGAAAATCCAAAAATAGTGAAAAAGCAGAAAATTCAAAAGCAATGAAAAAGCAGAAAATCCAAAAATAGTGAAAAATTTGAAAACCCAAAAATAGTAAAAAAAGCATAAAATACAAAAATAGCGAAAACAGTGAAAAAAAAATCAAATATGAGGAAAAATGCAATAAAAACATATGGTGAAAACCTAGCAACAAGTGCTATTTGTGAACTAGCTCTTCCATCTATTAGTTCATTTATCCCTCCACTTGCATTCATTTTCATCAGCACTGTTCATATCCATAATAAAGTCATTGTACATAAACAGGCATCGCGGGTGATTTCTCACCATGGTTTGGAATCATCATTGTATATCCATAATTAAATTTGTTTCTAGACTGGGGGCAAAATCTCGAACCTAGCTAGGGGCAAAATTTCATTGAGCTTAATCAAATAGGCATAACAACAGTTAGGCAACACTTGTCAAGCAAAAACTGAGACACATCCAACATTAAACACAAGATCAAATTATCAACCATCAATAATCAACTATCTGTTTAAACATGACAAACACATATCAATGGATGATATATTTTGACTAATGATTTAACACTTTGACAACAATGGTTAAACTTTTATATCTTGGTTTTCGCTATCATAGTTCCTGAGTGACTCAAGGATGTCTCTTACTAGAGGAACAAGGAAGGAACATGATATTTTCTTGTCTACTGTCTATAAATTAATCGTTAATATGTGCAAATTTGTCTTAGGCCATGATCATAAGAGTATCATCGAGGATATTTCAGAGTTGCATATCTAGAAATGGTTAATACTTCATGTTTTATGAAAGCAACACTCAAGTCATCTTGGTTCAATTATACCTCGATGCTTGTTCTCACTTGCAATATCAAAACCTAGGAAAGTAGTGCTCAGGTCATCATGGTTCAATTATACCATCGATGTTTGCACTCACTTTCCACATTTTAAAAGACAATGATGATAAAAGCAATGACCAAATGAACTGTCTAATCATAGCAATGTATTTCATTTGCATTTTCATATTAAAAGTAGATTGCATTTCATTTTGCATGGGATCACAAAAGCTCATCTTTTCCAAGGCCAAACACTTCAACATGTGTTATCTCTCTTATTTAGTGATTGAGTACATTGGACATTAACAAAAAAAATCAATTCATCCATCGTGCATGATAAGTTAGCTCATTTCATCACATGTAAGTGTTGCATAATAAGACATCATTCATATAGATCATTCAATAAATTTATTTAAAATCGATCATTCAAGGAATAAATATCAAACATGTAAAGTAGCATCATCATGGCATTGCATTGCATTCATCTCATATAGGCATTCATGGGAAAAATCATAAAAATAAAAAGCATCACATTGCACATACATCACATAGTACATATAGCATCATCCTACATCATCATATATGAAGCTTACATCCATCATCTAGGGTCCATAAGCATATAGAAATTAAAAGCATCCATCATGTAAATACTGCATCATCATATGAGAAACATACATCCATCACCTAGAATACATAACCATATAGAAAGTAAAGAATACATCATGAAAGTATATGCACAACATACTCATATAGCAAGTACAATGCATCCATGATCTCATAGCCCATAGGTCATATAGAATGAATGGGATCAACTACATATCATATCATCAAAAATATCAATGTCCAAGGTACAATGATATCACAAAAATATCAGAGATACATCATAAATATACATCATGGGAATCATCAATATCTCATCACAAAAAGGTGTATACATCAAAGGATCAATGTCCCATATCAGTGTGACCACTAGGATGTGGAGCGAAACTCTGTCCTGATGCAGTGGGTCTACTAGCACCAAATGAAACCCCTATACCCGTTTCCCCACCTAGGGGATCTCTCTTAAGTGGTTTTGTCACTCCTCGGCTCTCAAACTCTGTCCTGACCTCCTACTCATCTATGAAAATCCTGGAGCCTTCCAATTAGCAGGAACAATAGTGTAGTATAAGGTCATGTAATACTTAGCCTTGCAAACCGCTTGGCGCATCATCTTCAGGGCCTGGCCTTCCCTGAACTAGACTCTTCTGACATTTGTACTTGTGTCTCAGCCTACCGACACCTATCCCTAGCTGCATCTCTCTCTGCCATGAGAGAGGCAATCTGAGCCCCTACCTAGGCAATCTGAACCTGTGTCTATGTCTATACCTGGGACATTTGTTACTATGCCTGTATCTGTAACTGTGCCATCTGGACCTCTAGCTAGGCTATCTAAGAGTCCCTGTCTGCTAGTCGACCCTCTAGCTGCTACACCTGACCCTGCAAGTCAATAATCTAAGCCTGATGTTGATGAGATGACATCCTAATGAGGATCTGCTATGGTACCTCTATCTATGGCTACTAAACCTATGATACTTCTGTAGGTACCTGCTCAACTTGGGGAACCTCCTGCTCTGGAACTTGCTTCCCTTGGTCCATTGGACCTGATCTCCTCCATCTGAACACCTAGGCCATCCAATTCATAGATAACTCTCTAGCAAATCTAGAACCACTGGCTCCTAGTATGCCTGTCGATACCACTACCACTGCTCTGCCATCTCCCCCATCATCATCCCCTCCATCTCCATCTCCACCACCATAGTCTCTTGCATCTCTTCCATATCCATCTCTACCATCCCCTCCCTCTCCACCATAATCTCCACCCCCACCTCCTCTCCCCCCACTATCCCTCGATCATCTAGCAGCTCTGCATCATGGCCTCTCATCATCCTTATTGAAGGCTGGCTTTGGATCATCGGGACAAGTCAATCTAGGAAACTTGTGTGGAGTAAAATATGTAGCATACTCACTAGTCATCCCGCTATCTATGATACCTAGTAGATAATCCCAATCATATGACCTCAATGATCGATGCTTTGTGCATGCTTTCTCATACGAAATAATGGGCCCCCAAGTAGCCACATCAAGCCTCCTGCGTGCATAGTGGGTTGTACCTAGTGGGATCCTATGTATCCTACCATACTCTCTTAGCAGCCTCATGTAAAGGAAATTCTCAATAACATAGGGTGTAGATCCAATCAGGTATTGAGTCAAGAATACATACAGAATTTCCACTTAATACTCTAGCTAGATCTCACAAACTCTATAGGGTCTCCATATCACTATATCCAGGTCATCTAGTGGTCGTCGCCAATACTCCAATTTGCCCAGCTTTCGCTAGACAATAATACCTAGATATTCGTAAGCATAAGGCCTACCTATAGGTCTCTCTCTATCTACCAATGGTCATGTGATGGGAAAATGCTCCCAGGCCCATATCTAGAGAATTGTAACCCCTGCTGATAATCCGGTTGATCTCTGATTAACTAGGTGGTGCAAATCATAGTATAGGTGGGCCAACATGCAAGATCCCCACACAAATTGAGTCCCCCGTGTAACCAAATGCTCAAGGAGGTGACCCCATCCAATGGATAATCCCTTTGACCTATGATCAAGATAAAGGAAACCCCTGACGAATCCAACAAGCATAGTAGGTAGTGTGGCATAACATCTCCTTCGATGCAATGTCATACCCACCAATCTCATCATCATCAAAAACTCTACGTAGTGTGTCTATACCACCCTGCTCGATGAGATCATAATATACCAACTTGTCCATCACTAGGATGCACAATATCTGATACAGATCCTTAGGTGTCATGGTCATCTCATCGACCGGTAAGTGGAAGGTATTATGCTCACTATACCAACTCTTAGCCAATGCTGTCAGTAATCCCCAGTTAATCAAAGGTTGGGGCATGTCAAGAAGGGAAGATAGGACACACCTATCAATGTGGTCTCACTCTGCCTAGCTAAGGTGAGGTATCAACATCCATATCTTTGGGAAGCACTCCTGAGACTAAAGAACACTAAAGTGCTCCTGCAATCAAATCATATCATCATATCAGTATCTCGATTTATCTATTTATCAATCAAATCAATCTATCTATCATGAGGTCATTATCAATCCTATCATATCTAGCATATAAATCGAGATAATCGAAACTGATCATCAATTTTTATCAATCAGGAGTATTTAATTTTATCAATTTGATACCTAATCGAATTTATCTTACCCTATCAAAATCAAGACAATTGAAATCAACAAAAAAACAATTTAGCTTGGCAGCATTTCATCGCCTTTGCCAAAAATTGTGACAATTAGAGGGATGAGCTGCTAGAATGTACTTTATCAAAAAACAATTTGGTGCCATTTTCAAAAAAAAATTCTAGCAGCTAGTGGCAGTTATGGTGCCTGCGGCGGTGCCGATGGTTTTCGTCACTGTGCTGATGGTGCCCACCATGTCGTCTCAGGCGGCGACGGTGCCGCCCGTGGTTCCGTTCATGACGTTGGCGACGCCCATAGTAGTGTCTGTGGTGACACCTGCAATGCCATCTAGGGCATTGGCAGCACCTACGGTGCTATCCGTGGCAGTGCCTGCGGTGTTGTCCATGGCACCAATGACGTCCGTGGCAGCGCCGCCCTCCCAAAAAATAAAATAATTTTATTTTTAAATGTGCAAAATTTAAAATTTTTAAAAAGCAATTCAAACCCATTTCAGCCCGCTAAAAAACTAGTATAAAAATGTGAAAAAATTTTAAACCCACTTCACTAAAATGACAAAAACTGATTTTTACTAAAACTGGATAATTTTTTAAAAAATCAAACTAAAATTTGACGAAGATGGGTTTTCTCGGGGTATGTATCGGTTGACCATAGGCTAGAGGACGCTCGTGACGTCAAACTCACTAGAACCGGTGCTGGTGGTAGGGGATGACCATTTCTTTCTCCAAAGCAAGTTTTCAACAAACTCAATTGCACAAATGAGGAGTGGTAAAAATAAATTTAACTTTTTAAACTCAAAGTGGGGCATTTAAGTGGGATTTTATCTCATTTATTTTTTATCAACTAATCAGCTTGGTAGGGCAGTGCTTTCAAAATTCTTATTGAGAAATAAATCAGATCAACTCTAAAAATATTTAAAAATCGTAAAATCATTAAAAATCTCAAAATCGTGAAAATTTTAAAAATATCAAAAAAATTTAAAAAAACACGAAATTTTTTTTTTAAAATATCTCCCGAGGGGGCATCCTCACAATCATATCGAGATTCATCATCTCGAATTGAATTTGCATCATATCGAATCAAATCTACATCGAAATCAAGATCAAATCCATGTCTTATCATATCGTATCAGCAACATCATCAATCGAGTTTTCTTTGAACCAATGCATGGTCACACATCACTTCAAAGAGGGGCAAAATGTATACACCTAAAAATGGTCTGAGGATAATTAATTAATTAAGTAGTTATTTAATTAATCACCCTTCCCAATTAATTGAATTCACAAGTAATTTGATTAATTTCTCTATTCATCTACTTGTAAATAAATCTATATGATTTATTAATATAGTTCATCATATTCCCCCCTTTGATTAATTAATTTTAAATTAATTAATTCCCTCCATTTAAATCAATTCTTCTAATTCCTAGTTAAGATTAACAAACTCAAGTTTGTTGAGATTAATTACCATTTTTCAATAATTTGAATTTTTAAATTCAAATTGAGCACATGGCTCCTAACTTCTAAACACCTAGCCTAACCACCCCCTAACCTAACCCATTCTATCTAGTCTTGGGTTTAACTAACCCTATCCTATTTTACACATCCTAACCTATTTTATTCTAACCTCCTATGGGTTGGATATACCCTCCTTGAAACACATGGCACTTTTTCCACATGTCTTCTGACACTTGCCCTCTTATGAGTAAGGTTCCTTGACACTTGTCACCATAGAGATGACATGTGTCCCTTCCTCCAACATCTTCTCCAACTTCCTCAATCTTATTCCTTGATATCCTTAAAAATAGAGGAAGATGGGACATCTCAAGGAAGGCTTCATTATGTAGTTTTCAATTTTCTTTCCATTTATGTTTTGTTGTCTCAGTAATTGTGCATGTTTAATACAGTTGACCATATTTTAAGTATCACATTAATTGCTTCATAATAATGTAATATTAATTATAATACAATAATATAATAAATTTTTAAGTGGAATAGTGAACAAATATGATATCTTTTGGCGTGCTTTACCTATATTCCTTTAAAGAAAAGTATGTTAGTTATGTTTAAACACTTTATATATGATAATGACACTAATATTAATTTTAGAAAAGAGCCATGGTGTTAATGACTAAAAAAAACCACAATGTTAATGATTCCATACAAATACAAAGATTCCAAAGACATGAGGAATTAATGTAAAACTACTTAAATAAATAATGTGAGTCAATAATTCGACTAAAATAATTTGATTCTTCCATGCCTTAAAAGATAAGATGTATTGGTAATCTAAGGAGAAAACAAGAGATAGCTTTGGAAGTTAGATATATATTCAAAAGATGGTTTGAGTAGCATTACGTTTACTTCCATGAATTGATTGATATTATAATCTAAATTTGGTTAATTAGACAAATAAATAAAAATTAATTATTAAATAAAATTAGTTTTTTAAACAAAAATAAAATAAAATAATTTTTTCTTTCAAAATAAAAAATACAAAATAAAGTAAGCAATGTAAATTACATAAAATTTTAAATAATTATAAATTGAAACATATAATTTAAACATAATAAGTCACAAATTGATATTGATGAACATTTCTTACATAGATATATTTAAGATATCTAGAGTAATTTGACTATATAAATGAGTATATATATTTTACATATTTCAAATAAAATATGTGACAAATATCTTAAGTTATTTTATTTAATGAAGAGATATTTTATGTATATATATTTAATTTTTTTGTTTTAAATTATTTATTTTATTAAAGCAAGAAAAATTGAAGGAAAGCAATCTCAATTGTTGACATGGTAAAGAGTAACCCAACAAGGTTTGAATCTTGATTGTTGACACTATAAGAAAAAAGTGCCACATTTCACGGTAACTGTTATTTTACTTTTGTATGTAAATATTAATTTATTCTTCTAAAAAAGTTATCATTTTTACTTTCATAAAATGAAGTAAATATTATATATTATGTGTTTCTTTTTCAAGTTTAATTTCATAGTTTTTAAAAAAAAAATCTCTTAAATATATGTTGGTCTATATGATTATAACATGAAACTTCTTTTCCTATTATTAGTGTAGGATACTTCTTGGTGTAAGTACACTAGATAATGGATTTGTAATATATATTAGTAATAATTGCAAGAAAATTGAATAAGAGGATTAAGATTATTTAGCTTTGAAATTAATGATGAAAAATAAATTGAAGTTTTTTAGAATTAATATTTAATATTTCAAAATTATTAAGTGGTATGAATTTCCTTTGACATACATATTTGATTTAAATTTTCATGTGTGGATAATATAATAGGGTAGAAGCCCTAATAGTTGTGCACCTTAACTATATAGCTCTAAAGATCATACATGTCAACATGTGAAATGACACTGAAATTTTTCATAGTGGTTTCTTTGGCCATCAAATACTTTAATACCAATTTTGATACCACTAATAGAGGTACTTGGAAAAATATAAAAAAATAATTTTTAACCCCTAAGCCATGATAGTCAATTATTACATCCCATTTTCCAGTTTGATTGTACGAATAATCACACATTTTTTCCTAAAATTATTTTTCAAGAACACTCAAATGCATAACATCATAGTTATAAATAAATATATACTCCTAAATATGTAAACACAATATTATGGATTTAATTATTATAGTACTATTTACAAAATAAATTTTAACCCAATATTATTACTAATTATCAAATTGCTAGCATTTTGGCTTCGTATTTGGGCTTACCTCTCATAGCTAGTAAAGTGAAGAATTTTGTTTGATCAGGGTTTCCTGAAATAATCCAAATGAAACTGGTGGGGTGGAAAGGTGCCCTTTTGAGTAATGAAAGTAAATTTCAAGTCCTAAGAGCTTCTCTCCATGGTGCTTCAATGTACCTTCTATCCTTATTCGATATCCATGCAACTTGGGTAAAGGAGTTGGATCAAATCCAAAGGTGATTCTTATGGTAAGGAGTGGAATAGAAAAATAGGATTATCTTAGTTGACTAGGGGATAATCATCTCTAGTAAGGAGTCAAGTGGCCTTCGCATTAGAGATTCTCACTCACTCAATTTGGCCTTTATTGCTAAAATTGGTTGGATGCTTTCTATATAAAAGTAGGATTGGTTGAAAGTGATGTAGAGTAAAAAATTGAATGGACAAAATCAAAATTCTTTCTTTCTTATGAAGAGCTTCTTAGGGATTCACATATGTGGAAAAAAATTGATTAAATTCAAACTTCTACTCCAAAAAGGCCTACTCTAGCATGCAGGGGACAAGAGGAGCATTAAGTTATAGAAGGATCCTTGGGCCTCAACCACTCCTTTTGAGTTTCACCTAGTTTGTTCAACCATTGAGAAAGACCTGGAGGATAGATTTGGGACTCTCTTGTGGAATTATTGGTTCCTTGGCTCTTTTCCCCCTAAATGGAAATTCTTCCTTGTAGAGTTTGAACCTCCATTTATAATTACTACTGAGGAACTTCTTAGGGTTCTAAATAATCCACAATTATTTAGAATGGAAGCTAATTATATGCTAGTATGGTATTTTTCTAAGGATGGGAAATGCTCAATAAATTTAGGCTTTGAGATTATTATTCCTTCCCATCTCTCATCCTTCAAATGGTGCAATATCTGGAGCTCTAAAACAATTCCTAAGATTTTCCTTTTCTCATGGAGGGTTTGTCATAAAAATATTTTAACTATTGACAATCTCCAAAACAAAGGTTTCCAAATTGTGAATAGGTGTGTCCTGTGTGAGAAGGCAGAGGAAAATATTAAACATCTATTATTACAATGTCATTATTTTTGACAAGTAAAATAGAAGATTATCATATTTTTCTTATTATCTTGGGTATGGAACCTGGACCCCAAATTGTCCTCCTCTAGTTGGACTCCCTTTTCATCCCATCCTTTTATCCAGTAACTTTGGTTGCAGGCCTTCCTTCACATGGGTTGTAGCTTATGGAGGGAACACAATAATATATTTTTTAGAGATTGTAAGTCTTAATGAAAAGCTCTGTCCTTTTCCATTATAAATAAAGTCATCGAGAATATGAAAGGCTTTGGTAAATCCAATCACTCTCACCCCCCTTGTCTCTAGATTGTCTTACAACTAAGAATTGGGATATGGCCAATGCTCTTTCTAATTTTAGCACCCTACCCTTTTGTTTTATAAATATCATAAAATGGTACCCCCCAAACAATGATTGGTTAAAATTAGATTTTGATGGGTTTTCTAAATGTAACCTAGGTGGGGATAGGGTCATTAAAGATAATGGTGGCAGGGTCATGGTGGCCTACATGGTGAACCTAGGTATTCAAACTTCCAATGCGATAGTAGTGATGCTGATTTTTTTTAGAATTTCTATTGCTAAGGATAGGGGCTACCAAAATATCATCATCAAAGGTGACTTCGAAAACTTCATCATGATGTTGCAAGGAAAGGCAAAACCTGGTTGGGGTTTGGTGGACCTTATCACTAAATGGCAAGATGTAGTAGCCACCTTTAGTCACCTAAGGCTTCATCACACTTTTAGAGAAGGCAATAAGTCTACAGAATAGGCTAGAAAACATTGGTCCTTTTTTCAATGGGCTTAAAATTTAGAAGGCACAACACAAATTACCTCAAGAAATTCCTAACACGATCCTTGAAGACATTAATCCCATTTAGAAATAATTATTTTAAAATTACTCGTTCCTTCATTTTATTAGCTATGTTGTACTTTTATCATTTATTGATATGGACTTGCCTTGTTAAATCTAGCGAAAGTTATGCTTTCTTCAAAACTACCATTTTATATGTCTTTCCCATAGTTGGTTTTTATTACTTTTTAACATGTTAATGGTTTATTTTGATGTGTTTTTGGTATGTTAGGGTTTGCTTTTTTAGCAGGGTCTAGTTTTTGTCGCATTTATGGTTCGTCCAAATACATTTTTGGTAGTTTTTATCTTGTATTGGGTATATTCTAGGACGTTTCTATTTCATTAAGGTTTTTCAATTTTTCTACATTTTGGGTTTCTACTATGTTATTGGACCCTCCCGCTATGTATTTATCAATTTGTAACCCATATAGGGTCTATTCTGATGCATTTTTTGTTAGTTTTACATTTTCAGTGTTCTACATTATCAAATTTTTGATACATTTTTGTCTATTCCTAATGCGTTTGTGACTCTTTTTGCCACACAGAGGGTTCTGGGGTTTACTGCATTTTTGCTAACTCTTGACATGTTTTTGAACTACTTTGTTGTGTCTTTGTTCTCTATAGATTTCGTGAAGCTTGAAGTATCCAAATTCATCTCTCGAAGGCCCCTTTGTTACTATTTTCTATTATAATCCTTATGGTTGCAGGTTAGAGTAATTTTGAGACTACTAATCCATTTGTGCTTGTAGGGGTAGCATAGGAGTGTATTTGTTCATTTCTAGATTAGAAAACATTTTGATTTGGTGCACATAAGAATAATCTTGTTTGAAGTGTTTGGTGCATATGCACACTATATGTTGTAGAATCATAGGGTGTTTAATGAAATTATCCTCTTCCCTCACCTTGATGGATCTTGGGTGTAAAACAAATCACTAAGAATCTCTTTTTTTATTAGAAGGGTCTACCTTGGAAATAAGAGGATGGATCGTTCCTTCGGGACACTGTATAAATTAGTTGCGATGAAAATCAAGACTTAACCGACATTAGCCTTTTCCATATAGTTTCAATTGAAAGGAGACCCCATACCACACATTTATGTGAGATGTTCTATACTCCAAGTAGGTTGATTAAAGTCTTAAGTGGATTGTTGGATGCTTGCAAGGTGTTGGTCTCCTAAATTATGACTAGAAACCTTTTTAGGGGCATACCTTTATTTTGATTGAATATCAAGGTAATTTTAGGGCAAGGGAATAGTTGGTTTTGCCCCAAAGATACTCACCATATGGCTCCCTTGAGACAAGACATAAATACTTGGCTTAGCATAAGCTACACATATCTTTCTAGGGAGAGGATGATTGGGTCATCCTTCTAGTCTTGGAGGCCCCTACCTATCCTCTCTCACAAAGATAAGAGTGTATACCCCCATTTTAGGTGTCCCTACATTTGCGTCGACAAAGATTCCAAGTTGTGGGCTAAAGTTATTGCCATGAGACATTAATCTTAGGAATAAGAAGTGCTTGAAGTGTCTTGAATTTTGTTTAGACCTATGGAAATTGAGCTAATATTGGCCTATTGAGCATACAAATTACACTCAAATTTTGGACAAAATCACCTATAGAGATTGTGTCTTCTTGTTTGTTGTGTTTCTTGCCACAAAACTCAAACGTTCATATTTGGTCACATATTGAAACTTTGAGAAATTTAGATAGATTGAGACAAAACTATTTTTTACTAGAAACATGTCTATGACACTTTCCAACATGTATATGAGCATTCTTGTTGCATATATGCCTTGTTCTAGTGTGTATTTGAGATTTCTTATTGCATATTTCTGAATTCCTAGCATGTATTTGAGCAAAAATTGATCAACATTTGAAACTGTAAAAATGCATTTTTGAGACTTCTTTCTGCATATATGAAATTTGGTTAATGAAAGTTTCAATATGTAAGAAACAATATTTATGTAGTCCAAATAACTTTTATTGTCTCAATGGAAGAATGCCTTGCATTCCTCTGGTATGTGAAGATTATATGTTATGGTTCTGAATATAATGTCTATGTTATGTGTATATTGACATATTAGATTTGTAGGTCCTATATTGCTCAAATGGAAGATTTGGTTGTTGATGTTTCTAGTAGTAAGGTTATCTGAATATGTGGGTTCAAGTGCTATAGTTTGGACAACGTTCATATGGTTTGTGCAGTGTTCCAATTTATTTTCCAGATGATGGTCTGATTGGCAATTGGAATTTTGATGTTTTGAGTTATGTGTTATCATTTGGTTTGGTTTTCAGTTGACCATAGTGATGTATCCTACTTGGATCACATTCTCTTGGTCTAAGTTTACTTTTAAGTATGAGTTTGGTTTGTGTTTTGGTTCTCACCATGGCGTGTAGAGATATGCATTATGAAATTTCTATAGGAGACTTGTTTTTGGATTGAATAGCTAATGTACATTAATGCTTATCTACACATTTCATTTGATGTTGAACTTAGAAGATGTTTTAGTGTGATTGGTTCATTGGAATCATTGGAAAGAGATGTGTTATGATGTTTTTGGATCCTCTCCTTGAGTAGAAGTTTCAATGGTTATTATTGGTTTGAGTGGCCAAATCTATGTAATATTGCTCACTCTATCTATGGCCGACCTAGTTAAGGATATTTATGGTTAATATTGTATATAAAGGAGTTTGGATATATGAGTGATTATGTGGAAGGTGTGAAAATTGACTTGAGCAACAAACATTGGTGATTTGCAAGTAGACTTGATATTCAAGTTGTGGGAAGGCTAGTTGTAAAGAGTGTTGACAATATTATCTTCTGTATGACAAAATTTTGAGATAGAGTTTAAAGTCATGTATATGTTCACCATGATCTTGGTTGCTTGACTCAATGATTCAAGGACAAGGTCATGATTAGGAGATATTATTTTCTTTCAATTTAGCTATTTGGTAAATTTTTCTCTCTTTCCCAGAGATAGTGTGTTTTGGCCTTGCAAGTCATTTGTATCTTGCCCTAAGGTTATTTGTATTAGTTATACGATTCCTCCTAGGATTAGTGGGTTCTAGAGGTAACATTGTACTTAAGTCATATTCATATTGTGTTTGATTCTCATGATTGTTTTTTCCTACTTGGGTTTTCCACATTAATCTGAAATTCATGTGTTTATTGTGCTTTATATTTTTATGATTCATAACCGTTATGATTATACGATTGTTGTTTTAGGTCCTATGGTGTGTTCAATAGCTCCCACATTTGAATTATGAGAGCTCTTATGAGATATATGAAGGAGTTACACCTATTGACCAAAATATGATGTATTTTATGTCACATTATAAGGTATATTTTGATATAGATTATAGAGGACCCTATTTAGTGAGTGAAATATTTCAAAAGTAGCCCCCATATTCACAACATTAAGACAATGATTGACAATATCATTTTATGAAAGATTTACAAAATTGTCCACCAAGAAGTAGAGATTGATAAGAAAATTGATGTATTTCTAGTAAACCTTACAATGTGGTCACATGTTACAGGGAACCACTCAAAAAAAATAATATAATAATGATTTAAAAACCCAATACTACTACACAATAGGTAATTATTCCACTACCAATCTTGGCAAAAATTAATAGTCCCAAAGTTGGGGACTAATTTAGAATTACCTTCATAAATTTAGAGCACAACTAAGGAGCATGTTTAGATGTTTACATACTATGAATTTTTTTTGGCAAGAAACTTTTTACGTTTATTGTCATGTTAAAATAATAATTATTAGGTACAATCTATTATCCTTGAAGCATCTCTAAAAGTTGTATTATTGAAAATAAATTTATATATCATATTTCAATTAATTAATTTATTATATCTTTAGTACAACTTTATTATTATACTTCATTTCAATTAACCCAAGGGTGAGGATTACTATAAATACCCTCTTTAATATCAATTAGTAATATTATTTTTCATTTCACAATCAATAATACAATCTCCAAAGTTCAATATTATATAGTTTTAATAAATAATAAATTAATTAATATTAAATAATTTACCAAACCATATGATATCTAAAATTATACATAATTAATCTTTCACTCTTAGTTGAAGAGATATTAGTATAGATTTGTATCTTTAATATCGTAAATGATGAATAATGATGAACAACAAATACCCTAACTGGTACTGAGAGGGGGGGAGTGCATCAGTACATACAAAAACTTCTCAACAACTTATCAAGTTAAAACAATGATAACCGGTTGTCTTCATTACTGAACTTAACCATGGCAGTACCAGTTAAACACAGTCAGACTTAAACTGGTAAAACTGAATACTTCAAATGTTATTCAACACTTGATAACTACTTCACCCATATACATATGCATGTGTTGTATCAGTAATACCACAACCATTAGCTCTGCATGCATACTCACCTAATACTCAATCATGACATGAAAAATGCACAACTCATGACACATAGATTTTTCACATGGAAACCCAAATGGGAAAAACCACGGTGGGGATGAATACCCACAAGCTTGTTTTGAACTCTTTTGAAGTCCGCTTTGTTAGGAGCCTAGTCCGATTAAAGACTTTACAATAAGGTTCTTCGAGGAACCGATCCTGTTAAAGATCACCCGGTTAAGGGATGGCTATATACCATGTTAAAGGTTGAAACCCTGTTAAAGGTTACCTTGCTAGAGGATTTGAAGAACTCAATGAACTTGAGTCACTTGGTTAGAGGTCTTACAATAAGCCTGTTAAAGCTACCCGGTCAAGGGATTTTCCTTCTGTTGAAATGGTTAGAAGACAATAGGTAAAACTCTGATATGATAACAACACTATATGCTAAGGCAGATCCTTTTTAGTTCCTCTACTCTGCAATCACACTCTGCAGTTTTCACTCACTGGTCTGGAAAGTATCTCATCACTTCACTCGGATACACACACAAATTTTGCCAACAACAACAATATCAAAACTCATCGACCTTATAGACAAGAATTAGGTCAGTAACATAAACCCTAAACCCTAATCAATTTAGGTTTACAATTACAAGCGGTCCAATCTTGACCGTCCAAACACTTTGCATAGAATAAAATGATCTAAACAGATCTCAAGTCACTCTGCATCGTCTGATCTTCACTGCATCTGGAGAACGGTAACCCATCACACCCTCTTCATACACCACTCAGAAAATTGCACATTCCCGAGGTAGGCATTCAATGCATTCGATCTCCATGTGCAAATTCCTCAAGGAAATCCTTCACGTGCACACAACTGATGTGGCATCCTGATCCTTATTCTTAACATTCACAAAACACCATCGGTTGCACCACACAGATCATACCAGAAACTCTAAAACTGAACAGAGACTACCAACCGGTAGTAACACTTAGTGAACCCTGACACCGGTCCACTCCATCCCAGTTGACCAAAACTGCTTCCAATCTTCATACCAATGTACCTGCTTGAGCACATATTGGCATCAATGACAACATACTTTGTCACCACTTCATCATATGCCAACAGTAAAATTGTAAAAACAATTTAAATTTGATATAAGCACTCCCAATCCACCCAACACCAAAATTTGATAACATATAGACATAAGTTCTAAAAAAATATTTCAAAATACATTCAAAATATTAAAAGACATTACATCATAAGAAATAAGTTTTGTATACAATTAGATAAATGTAACTTATAATATATTTTTAAATAAGATATATCTTAATATTCAAAAGACAATTTTGAACAAATAACTATTACAAAATATTTAATTGACATAGAAAAGTGTTCTCAAATTTTATTTTATCTTACCACAATGAATCCAACCCAATCCAAATAAATAAATAAAATAATTAAAAGAAAAGTTGATTCCATATATATATATATATATAGATATATATATATATATATATAGATATATACATATATATATATATATATATATATATATATATATATATATATATATATATATATATATATGTATATATATATATATGTATATATATATATATATATATATATATGTATATATATATATATGTATATATATATATATATATGTATATATATATATGTATATATCTATATATATATGTATATATATCTATATATATATATATATATATATACATATGTATGTATGTATATATATATATATATATACATATGTATGTATATATATATATATATATGTATGCATATATCTATATATATATATATACATATATATGTATATATGTATATATATATATATATACATATATATATATATACATATATATATATATATATATTTCTTCAATTAAGAGAACAAAATATAGACCAAATTTTAAAAGAAAAGTTGATTCCGTATATATATATATATATATATATTTCTTCAATTAAGAGAACCAAAAATAGACCAACTTTTAAAAAATAAAATTTAAACTATTTTTGCATATTTTTCAAGATAATCGTGTTCCAAATTATTTGTGCATATTTCTTCAATGGGTTGTGGTGTATAAGTCACAAATATCTTCATGCAAAGAAATGGGCATACCCATGAAATGTTTTTGCTTTAGACTTTTCACACCCAACTCCATGGGTGAGTCACGGGGTCACACATCGCTCACCCTATCCTATAGGTTTGACTATGACATCCTCACAGAAATATTAAAGACTTAAAGGAAATGTATTCATGTGACGAGGTTTCTTAGATGTTTTTACTTTAGACGTTTCAATAGGGGAGAGGAGCCAATATGTGCGTGGGTCCAGAACATAATATAGTTCGTGCACTATCTGGGCCCCACACTTGACCTCCTAACCTACAAAAACATGCGTCCAACCCGAAATAATACATGAAATTAACTTGATAAACATTTACATACAAACATAACATGTTTTAGAGCCTAACTGTATCCATTATATTTAAAATATAAAACATTCAGTTCCACATTGAAATAGTCAAACAAGTACAACCACCACAAGAAAGTCATGTTTGTCCATGTACACATTCCTACATGCCACAAAGTGGCCCGAAATAACAAAATTTAAGTGTCTTTAATAAAACCGTAAAGGAGGAAAAATTGACATCTTTATAGACTTCAACACCAACATAACAAACCTGTCCACAAAATTGATATTGCCACTCGCATGCACATGGAGCCATATGTGACCCATCATATAGCACCTAACCAAATGTTTAGGTCCACGTGTACGCCATGAAACATTCTGTCCTTGAGACAATTTCCAACCCTCTATCCCATTTGTATCACATGAACCATCAGCTTCAGCAATCTTCAATGCGCACTTACTGGTCCTCTCACAAAATCTCCCACCTGCAACAATGGCAAAAAGAATGTAAGGCCACCATATTCCATTCAAAAACAATCAAATCGGGCTGAAATGAATTGCTTCTGCAAATTCAATGGACATTCAAATTTTAAATTCAAAACAGTACATTAAAAGGGGGAAACCACAAAAGGTTTGTATAAAAAGAAAACTCTCCTCTCATTGTAGTCACAAACAAACACACATCAAGCATTGCAACAAGAGAAATACACAACAAGCATCAAAGATGAGAAAACAATCCCACCAATAGAGGAGGCTCAACAAAAGCACATAGGTATTATTCATGTTACCCTACATCTTCACAGTCCTTTATTGTCACTCTTTGTCCATACATATATAGATTTTGTTTGAACTATTGGGGTTATTTTTAAATTTATAATAAATAAAAAGCTTACCAAATAATCATCCAAAAAACCTTTAATT
Organism: Cryptomeria japonica; assembly: GCF_030272615.1. Taxonomy (NCBI): domain Eukaryota; kingdom Viridiplantae; phylum Streptophyta; class Pinopsida; order Cupressales; family Cupressaceae; genus Cryptomeria; species Cryptomeria japonica. The sequence goes on along the minus strand of NC_081412.1, from coordinate 590,682,293 downwards.
CTTCTTTACCCATGACTATGGCATACGGTTGACTGGGGTGGTGTATAATCTTCATCATCTTCTGAATCCCCATCTCCCTCCAAACTTTCACCTCTCTCCACTCTTTCACCTTCCCCTCCCTCCGCACCTTCACCTTTACGTTCACCTCCCTCTACACCTTCACCTTCAAATCCCTCTGCACCTGCACCTACCTCTGCACCCATTCCATGGCCATCCTCTTTCTTGTGTAGAAATATCTCCAACATTGTCCACCCCAGGGCCACTTCTACCCTCCTTGCTGGTCAGTCCTCCCCAACTTTCCATCTAATAAATGGGATGATGGTAGTAACTCCACCTTTGTTTTCCCCCTTCTGAGTATCAATCCCAATACTTGGAATTGTAGTGAGGAGAAAATCATCCAGGCCATCAAGCGATTCATCCCCCATGCATGCCTCCATCAACCACCATACCTTGTTTGCACTCTTCCCAATCTACAATGCCCATGCAACCACCATGCTAATGATATCCACATTCATGTGATACCGGTGATGTGTTTACATGAAGCAATCCCCAAGAAATAGCTTCAAATATCTCAAAATCTTTTATCACTGTACTTGAAAATGTATTTCAACCTTTTATCAGATATCTTTCCAACAAAAGCCAGTTGTTGCTTCTCTTTGTATATGGTGAATGTTGTTTCCATTTTACCCACAACTACCCAACACCCAATGCAACAACTCTGGCTCCCAATTTATCTGCAACTGCCCAAAACAATGAATGTGGCTTCCAATTTATGTGTAAACAATGAATGTGGCTTCTTATAACTCCTTTAAACTCTTACTAAAAGATATAGTAAATGGCAACTTAACTGCTTTTTCTTTTTGACAACATTGTAAAAATATCATGTCTTTTGCAACTCGATGCACACTTTGCATAAAATAAGGCCACCTCCTCCTGGTTGGGCATGTCATTGATTGTAATAGGCAATGCAATCTTCTTTGTAATATTTTGTCATTTATCAGATTTTAATTCTCTCACTCAAGATTGCCATTTATTAACTAATTAATAGTGTCCCTTTCCAGTTCCCATGTGTATACAATTAATACCCATGCTGACACATTTAAAATCCAATCATATAAGCGAAAAGGAGCCAGAATGTGCACACCCTACATTTGGGGTCCACATGGCTACCACCTTTGACTGCTGGCCAGGTAGACAACTGAGTTGGATTATATGCATATACAAAATACACACACACACACACACACACACACACACATGTATATATATATATATATATATATATATATATATATATATATGTACATATATATATATATATATGTATATATGTACATATATATATACATATATACATATATATATATACATGTGTGTGTGTATGTATATATATATATATACATATATATATATATATGCATATATCTATATATGTATATATATATACATATATACATATATATATATACATATATATATGTATATATGTATATGTATATGTATATGTACATGTATATGTATATGTATATATATATATGTATATATATATATATATACATGTAGATACATGTATATATACATATACATATATATGTACATATACATATACATATACATGTACATATACATGTGTGTGTGTGTGTATATATATATACTGACATGTATGAATATACATATATGAACATGTGTACATTGAAAAAATAATGAAACTGCGATTCAATATTTTAATTCAAACTTTCATACCTCTTCAATTGACTACTACATACACTGATAATGAAACCCATAACCCCAACTTTTGTAACAGTGACATGCAAACTTTCATGCCACCGTAATTCAAAACACACCTACATGCATGTACACTGAAACTATGAAAAGTTTGAAATAATGAAATACAATTCCAATGTACATGTATGTATATTCAGATGAGCATATCTGTATATACATATATACATGCAAATACAATACAATTTGAAATGATGTATTTCCTTATGTTACTGAATATATCTATATATATAGATGTACATTTCTATTTGAATTACTCAAAATATTGTAATCCTGTTTATCCTTTCACCACAACCGTCATGCTTAGTGGCATGTCTATGTTTGTAAATGACCACTCATTGTTGTACTCGAAAGTAATGTTTTCAGGTCACAGTATATATTTGTAATCTATAGCATAGTGCAGATGACTGTGGACAATTCAGCATGACACATTCTAGGCAACACACATGGACACAACAGAGCATGGAATTGTCGAAAATAGATCCATGGTATCAGATTGTAAAAAGTTATGAAAATGATAGGAAAAACTATTTAACGACACATCAAACACTAACAAGTCAAGGTCTTATTGAAACCCTACCTCCAAATGATTTAGATAATGAAATCATGAAATATCTCTGTGAATCTTTCCCCACGTCCCAGTCTGCTATATCACCCATAGAATGTCAGGTGTTCACATCCCATTTCCACACATCCAAGCACAATAAGAGTGGATTGTGAGTCATGCTCATCATGTTCACCAACTCTTTGTTTGTCCATACCCCTGTGATAATCTTGTCTTCCCCACAAGATCTTGTTTCTTTTTAAAACTATTCGAGCTCAGGCTTAAATCATGGCAAACCAACTATATCAATACACTTTTCTTAGAAAACTATGGTCCTCAAGTTTGACAAAGCTCTGAAAACCTATCATGGCAATGGTTGCTTCATACAGTAGTGAATGAACAAACCCCATCATGGATTTTTACCAAAGTATGCATTCAACCTAATTGTAAGCCTAACACCCTTTCCCAACTATACAGTTAAGTAATTCTTTGGAAAGAACCAATTCCAACTACACCACCACATGTAGTTGACTTCAAAGGTTTCGACCATGACTTTGAATCGAAATAGATGTTACATGTATAGAACAATACCTATTTTAAACCCCTATTGTACAAGTGTCGAATACAATAAACCAATAAACAGTTGTAGGCCTAACTTTAGACAACATATGATGTTTTGTAGAAGGGAACCATAGTCCTAATGTTTAAGAATAACTAACATCTTGCACCATGTTGTCATTGAATCTGAAATTGCACCTCAATTCCATATCAATCATCACTTTTACCATTGATTAGCATGCATCGATGTACAAAATGACATGGTTAGTTGGTTCCATCTCACACTACCAAATTCCAAACAATATACCAGTTGTCTTGTGACAAAGTTAAACATATCAATCATATTACTCTATAGCTATTCTTAATTTGCATAATTAAAATGATTGGATATATAGCCTACATGTTCTTCTTGTTATGCGCATATGTGGAAGGTAGACAAGATGGCTCCTCGTGGTTCAAAGAGATCAGCATGCACGAGGTTGCATTCACAGAAAAGAGGAGCCATGTTCCCTATAGAAGCAGAAACTCAGCCTCATGTTGATAAAAATGTAGAGGCAAAGGATCCCAATGAAAAAACTCTCGTGCCAACGGTGGAGGGTCGCAGTCCCCCTTCAACATCAAAAAAAATTACAATGCAACAAAATTTGTGGTCGACAACAAACATGGAAGGTTCTCTCCATGATGTTGAGGACAATGACATGTCCATACTGGGTGCATCAAAGAAATGGTGCATCCCAACTGCAACACTGTCAGAATGGTTGGGTGGTCTCACAACCATGTCAAAGAAGGGTCCACCAACAATCCTCGCCACCGAAGACGAAGAAGAGATAGTTTAGTGGTGCCAAGAGATGGTTGCGGTTGGTCGTGGTCTCTAGATCATCAACTTGAAGGTAGTTGTCTCTCAGATATGTGAGACTAGACCAACCCCTTTCATGGATGGCATTCCTGGGAAGTCATGGTGGGTTGGTTTCAAGGCCTATCATCCAAAAAATCATCTTCCAGATAGCTGAGGGCCTTGACAAATACAGGGCATTGAATCTGAGACCAGTAGTTGTGTCGGCTTTCTATGGTACTTTTTCTAAAGCCTATGCTACTAATCTATATGGTCCTCCTCGTATTTAGAATTGCGATGAAACTGGTGTGATGACCGACAAAAATGGGGCTATGAGGGTGCTTGTGAGGAAAGGAAGCTGAAATGTGTCTTATATACTCCCAAAGAGTTGTGAATGGATAACAATACTTTGTTGTGTTAATGCTTCCAAACAAAGCATACCAGGCTTCTATTTGTTCAATGGGAAGAGGCACTTACATAATTATATCTCAAAATGTGAGTCAGGTGCTTGCATGGCAGCACAACAACATGCGTGTATGACCAAGGAATTATTCCTTAATTGGCTACACCACTTCAGTCATTTAGTTCTAGGGGGTGTATCACCCAGCAACAGGCACTTGTTAATATTTGATGGCCATGCAAACCATGTTTCACTTCCAACCATCCAAGAGGCGAGGATACTTGGCATAGACTTGCTCACATTATCAGCTCACACCTCTCACAAGTTGCAGCTACTAGATGTAAGTGTGTTCTCTCCATTCAAGACCCACTTCAAGTCAAAAAGAGTCACGTGGATAGCAAGGTTCCCAACATTAGCTAAAACTAGGACAAATAGGCAGCAAGGTTCACGTGGAGGGAAAAACTAGTAGAAATAGGCAGCAAGTCTTCAGCCAAGGCATTGACTATTTTCAATATTGTAGTAGGATTCAGAAGGATCAATATATGGCCCATCAATTTGGATGCCCTCATGGATGACATGCAACCTAGAAACACATTCGAGATCAACGATGGTGAAGATGCATCTGTAGTGCAGAACATGCTCAGCCTTTCGGGTGTTCATGTGTCACTGGATGTGGTTGTAGAAAATATTTCTCTTGTCCATCAATCAGATTCAAATGGACAAGTGGACAGTGAACAACTAGCTGACAACATTGGTGCACATGCAGTTGATAGTGTGGATGTCAGTCTTGGCCTTCCATTGGAGTGAATTGCACCATCATGGGTAGTGGAAGGGGCAATGGATCTAGGTGTTGACTTGAAATTGAAACAACAACATGTAACATTCACCTTCCCTTCACCACCAACATGTGTCATGTCGGAGGTGGTGCACTACTATACAGACTCTAGTCAATCTAATAGTGCAAATGATGCATAAATCACACAAGAAATGTTAGAAGCTGGTAATGTGGAAGATGAAAGCCCATTGTCACAAGTAAATGAGACGCTCGACTCCCAACAGGAGAACTCACATGATTCTTAAAGCTACCAATTCACATTGTGAATAAGAAACATGGCAGGGGGGCTAGTAATGGCATTTGCTTGACCAAGGAAGTGAAGAAGTCACCGGTGATGAGGGACCTCGAGGAGATCAGTCCAAACTAGTCACCAAGAGTAGACACAATAAAAATACATAGATATGATGGAGGCAATGCATAACAGATAGTTTATTTGCATGAAAGTTAATTAATTCCAACCGCTAACAACCGAGTTACAACATACCGACACACAGGCCTGGTAGAATAGGTCACCGGGACCTTGAATCGAAAGATATATCTTCTAGGCACAGTCTATCTATCATATACTCCTTTATTCTCTGATTGATTACATTCTAAAGCATGATTACAAATATATATATCGATCTAAAGCATCCTGTCAACCCAAAAGAATCAAAACCCAAAGAGAAAGACCTAACATGCAAAATGAACAAGGTCAGCCTCCCCTAAGAGATTCCTTCGCAAAATCCAAAGGATGAAATGCAGAAGGTCAGCCTCATGCCAAACAAAATTGAGATCAATGTCCAAGGCTCCACAAGCTTTGGAATGGGTTCCAGATCACTAGAATAGGTCTTAGACAACTGGTAAAAAAGGAACAACCGGTAACCAAAAACTATCAAGGAAACCGGTAACGATATCTTATCGGAAAGTGATCCAAATGAGATGCGGTTAGAAAGAAAGCAGGGTGATCAAGTCTTCAAGTAGAATCCAACTCCACAAGAACCGGTGAGCCAAAACCGGGACACATAGAAAAGAAAACTAAAAATACAAACACAAAACAAAAAACACAAAAGAAAATGTTTTTGGTTGATACAAGATTGTTGTGAATTGGGGATGCTCCTGCATCAGACATCCAGGGTTAATAAAAAAATTAAGCCTCTCACTTTACTGGGGTCAGAGGAAAACCAAGGCGGTCTACGTCTGCCTGATAAATCCAAGATGAATCTTCCATTGGTATGTTCTTCCACTTCACAAGATATTCTTTGTACTAACTGCTTTGGGTACCATGTCCAATCCTATTATCCAAAATCTCTTCAATCTAATCCGGTTCCTTCTAGGGTAATTGTTTCTCCAAGTTTGCAATACTATCCTTACTCAATTCTGGTTCATGGTACTCATGAATATTTGTAATGTTAAATATAGGTGAAATACTCAGACTATCTGGTAGGTCCACCTCATATGCATTTCCAGAACTGAACTTTCTCAAGATCTTACAGGGTCCAAACTTCTTCATCTGCAACTTATTATAAGTCCCAACCAAGAATCTCTCTTTTCTCAAATAGACCATCACTTCATCACCAACTCCAAATTCCTTGTCTCCTCTTCTCATCTACCTTCTCCTTGTATTTTCTATTCATGTACTCTAAATGTTGTCTAACCTGAATATCCAATGCTGCCATGTGATCTACAAATTCTTCTACTTCTAAACTCTTCTGGTCTTCACTACTAATCTCTCTTAATTCTTCTATTCCTTTAGGATGCACTCCGGTAACAATCTCAAAAGGTGTTTTTCTGGTACTTCAATTCACTGAATTGTTATAGGTAAACTCTGCTTGTGTAAGGATCAAATCCCAACTTCCAGTTTTATCTCCCACTAAACATCTGAACAATTTTCTCAAACTCTGGTTAACTACTTATGTCTGTCCATCAATCTATGGATGAAAAGTAGAACTGAACTTCAAATCTGTCTTCATCTTCTTCCAAAGTGTTCTCCAAAAATAGCCAACAAACTTAGTGTCTCTATCTAAAACTATGCTCTTAGGTTATCCATGTAATCTTACCACTTCCTTAAAAAATAGGTCTGCTATATGCAATGCATCCGATGTCTTCTTGGAAGGTATGAAATGAGCCATTTTTGAAAATTTATCCACTACCACAAATATAGAATCATTCCCTCTTGGTGTCTTAGGTAAGACAAGTACAAAATCCATACTTATATCCTCCCAAGGTCTTACTGGTACTATCAAAGGTTTATACAATCCCACATTCTAACTACTACCTTTGGCAACTTGACAAACTCTACAACTCTACACATATCTCTTAACATACTTATGAATCTGGGGTCAAAAGTATTGCTCACTCACCAATGCAACTATTTTATCAATGCCAAAATTTCCAACTAAACCTCCACTATGTTTCTCTTTTATCAGGTTTTCTCTCATGGAACTTTTAGGTATCCACAATTGAACTCCCTTAAATAACATCCCATCCTAAATGAAGTTATCCAACCATTTGCTCCTATCAACCATAACCAGTTCTCTACATGCAGGTTCTGCAAAATCCGGGTCTTTGTCATACAAGGTCTTCAAATCTTCAAAACCTAATACTGTCATTCTCATCTCTGTCAGCAAATTACTTCTCCTACTCAACGCATCAACAACTTTGTTAGATTTCCCACTTCTATGTTTCAACACAAAGGTGTAACTCTGCAAGAACTCTACCCATCTCATATGTTTCTGATTCAACTTACTATGACTGTTCAAATATTGCAAAGCTTGATGATTTGTATACAACACAAACTCCTTAGGCAACAAGTAATGTTTCCATTTCTTCAAGGCTTGAATTATGGCATAAAATTCCTGATCATATACTGAATATCTCTTCTGAGCATCATTCAACTTCTCACTGAAATAGGTTGTTGCTCTCCCTTCTTGACTCAAAACTACTCCTATTATTATTCCACTTGCATCACAATCCACTTGAAATACCTTATTAAAATCCAATAAAGCCAGCACAGGCTACTCAGTCTCTTTCCGTTTCAACAACTCAAAACTTTTTTTTGCTCTAGTGGTCTACTTGAATACCTTCTGATCTCCCCTCATGGTCTCAGTCATAGGGTTACAAACTGAACTGAAATTTTTGATAAACTTCTGGTAAAAACTAGCCAATCCATGAAATTATCTTACCTCTCCAATGCTTTCTGGTGTAGGGCACTCAACAATGGCTTCACTTTATCAAGGTCCATCTTCAAACCATCAACAAATATCACAAATCCTAAATAGACTAGCTCATCCTTCATGAAAGTGCACTTCTTGATATTGATCAATAACTTTTCTTCTCTCAACCTCTGCAAAACTTGTCTTAACTGCAACAAATGCTCCTCTTTTGTGTTATTGAAAATCAAAATGTCATCCAAATACACAATAACAAACTTACCCAAGAATTTCTTCAAAACCTCATTCATCAGCCTCATGAAAGTACTCGGTGCATTAGTTAGTCCAAAAGGCATCACAACCCATTCATATAATTCTTCATTTTTCTTAAATGTTATCCTCCATTCATCACCTTCTTTGATCCTGGTCTGATGGTATCCACTCTTCAAATCTATCTTTGTAAAGTACTTTTCTCCACTCAAACAGTCCATTATGTCATCCATCCTAGGCAAGGGAAACCGGTATTTCATTGTGATTTTGTTTATTGCTCTTGAATCAGCACACATCCTCCATTCTCCATTCTTCTTATGTGCTAATATTGTTGGTACTGCACAAGGGCTCAAACTTTCCCTGATCAAACCTTTCTTCAATAGCTCCTACACTTGTCTATTCAGTTCTTCATTCTCTATCAGTGTTAACCAGTGTGCAACTTTGTTATGCAAGCTATCTCCAGGAACTAAGTCCATGCAATGACTAATACTTCTAACATGTGGTAATCCATCAGACACATTATCTAAAATGATGTCCCCATACTCTATCAGAAAATCTCTTATTTCTATCGGGTGTTCTCCTTTCATTTATGGTCTCTTAGTCTTCTTAGGAATTAAGGCAAAACACACATTTTCATGTCTTAGTCCATCGATAAATTTCCTTCCATCTACTAGACAGATTTTGGTATTTTTACAGACTTCATTCTTCAAAGGTTCCTCCAAAGGCAACAAGGTTTTCTTCATCCCATTGGCCACAATAGTGTATGTATTCTTCCTCCCATCATGTATTGCATGTCTATCAAACTGCCAAGGTCTTCCTAACAAAAGATGACAAATGTCCATAGGCATAATATCACACAAAATTTCATCATGATAATTCCTAATTTTCAATTTTACTAAACACTATTCACTTACTAACAACTTATGTTCATCCTGAATCAATGCTATCTGGTAAGACTTAGGGTGTTTCAATCTCTCAAATTTCAACTTATTCACCATCTATTACGAAACAAGATTATCTTAACTATCACTATCAATAACAACTTTACAACACTTACCGGATACCTTACATCTGGTGTTGAACAGGTTCTTCCTCTACAAGGGTTCTTTATCTCCTCCAGTATGACACAAATCTCTCCTCATCATCAACAACTCTCCATCTTCTAGTTTATTGTCTGATCCAGTGGGGTTCTCTTCCACCACTGCTGCTCTTCTAGTAGCCTCTGACTTCTTACATTCAAATGCATGGTGTCCTTCTCCTCCACATTTAAAATAGGTTCCTGTGAATGTCCTTTTGTCTTTTCTTCCAAAGTTCTCATTCCGATAACCATCTAGTTCTCTCCTTCTGTAGAAATTTCTATCATCCTTTCGGTATGAATTACCTTCTTTTCTCACTTCCTTGTCCTTGTTTTGATCTGACTGGTTCCTCTTCCTCTAGTGTATCCTCTTCCTCCTTGAAATCTTCCTCTGGTAAACCTTCCAGCTCAACCTCTCTGTCTCTACTCATGCCTTTTATTCAATTTCTCTTCAACCTTTATTGCATATTAGTAAGCCTCTTCAACACTCTCTAGTTTGATCATACTGAGTTCATCTTGTATAGACATCCGCAATATGTTCAAATATCTTGCAATTTGTTCAATTTCATCATCAACATGTCTGGATCTAATGTTCAATTTGTAAAATGCTTCGGTGTACTCCTTCACACTAGATTCCTTTTGTCTCAGATTCTGCAACTTTCTGAACAAATCTACTTGATAATTTGTCGAGACAAACTTTAATTTTAACTTAGCAATCATCCTATCCCATGTCTTAATCTTTTCTTTACCTCTTTTTTGCCTATCAACTTGCAAGTGCTCCCATCAAAGAGATGCATGACCCTTCAACCAAGTACAGGCATATTCCACATTCCTCTCTTCTGTAGTGTTTTCAAAATCAAAATACTTCTCCATCTCCAAGATCCAATCCATCAATTCATCTGAATCTAACTTCCCATCATATTCTAGTGGGGTAAAATGGGGTTTAGTGTTCACCCTACTCAAAACCCTTAAAAACCTTTCCTCCTCTGGATCAACTGCTGGTAGGTTCACTTGTTCTATCGGGGCTTCTTCTCCTTCATATTCACTCACATCCTCAACATGTCGGCCTCTTCTCTGGGTTGTCTTCATGGCTTCTAACCGGGTTGTTATTCCTCGCAACATCTCCTTTACGGTAGGGTCTGCATTCCCACATGCTCCACCATTCCTAGTTCCTCTTCGTGCCATTGATCCACGCTACTCCTCTGTAATTGCATATCAGATCCGCAATACGCCACCCTACAACAAGATTTAGGACACGCAACCTCTGGAATGAACTTCGCTTTGATACCACTTGAAGCAGTCACTGATGAGGAGGGACCTCGAGGAGAGCAGTCCAAACCGATCAGCAAGAGTAGACACAACATAAATACATAGATATGATGGAGGCAATACATAATAGATAGTTTATTTGCATGAAAGTTAATTACATCCAATCGGTAACAACCCGGTTACAACATACTGGCACACTGGCCTAGTAGAATAGGTCACCGTGACCTTGAATCGAAAGATCTATCTTCTAGGCATAGTCTGTCTATCTTATACTCCTTTATTCTCTGATTGATTACATTCTAAAGCATGATTACAAATATATATATATATATATATATATATATCGATCCAAATAATCCTGTCAGCCCAAAAGGATCAAAACTCGAAGAGCAAGACCTAACATGCAAAATGAACAAGGTCGGCCTCCGCTAAGAGATTCCTCTATAAAATCCAAAGGATGAAATGCAGAAGGTTGGCCACACGCCAAGAAAAATCAAGATCAATGCCCAAGGCTCCACAAGCTTTGGAGTGGGTTCCGGTAGATCACTAGAATAGGTCTCAGACAACCGGTAACAAAGGAACAACCGGTAACAAGAAACTATCAAGGAAACCGATAATGATATCTTGTCAGAAAGTGATCCAAATAAGATGAGGTTAGAGAGAAAGTAGGGTGATCAAGTCTTCAAGTAGAATCCAACTCCACAGGAACTGGCGAGCCAAAACAGGGACACACAAAAAAGAAAATTGAAACTGCAAACAGAAAACAAAACAAAAAAGAAAATGTTTTTGGTTGATGCAAGATTGTTGTGAACCGGGGTGCTCCTGCATCAAGAAGGGAAGTTATTGACTAATTATGAGTTCATGGAAGCTTTCATGGTGCAGGAGACAAAGAAGACAGATGCCTTAGAGACAAAAGAAAGAAAGAAAGAGCAGATCAAAGCAAACAAGGTAGCAAGTTTATTAGCAAAGGAAAAGAAGGCACAAGAGAAAAAGGAGAAGGTGATTCTACATAAGGAAAAGGAGACGCTAAAAGAACTAGAGAAGAAGCAAAAGGATGAAAGACAATAGCAAGAGAAGGAAAGGATGGAACACGATCTTGAAGAAAGGGAAATCAAGGAGAAGAGGGCTATTTTGGCAAGAAAGAGGATGTTAAACAATGAATCCAGTCCGTCCATGCCTTTGCCTGAACGACATCCCATAATGCATGATCTGTTGAACACAATCTTGTCAAACTTTCCAAAAGGGATAAATTGTTCACCTACTTCCCCATCCCCTACCTTTTTTGGTTCTTCAAACTGTATTGCAGGGGTGCCAACCTCAGAGATTGCAGCCTAATGCCAAGTGAACTGATTTTGAGTGAATCAACTGAAGTTGACGAGAACATGGTACCCATTTCAGCATCAAGGGCATTAGGCATATGGCCAATAAATTGTTTTCCTCGTTATTTCAAGTGACTTCTAAAAAGACATGTCATACAATTTTTTGGCTTTCTGATTTACAATTACACATAAGAACGATAAATATATGTAACGAAGACATTGATTCGACATGGATTCTACCATCTTTTAATATGGCTTTCTAATTTACAAGTAATGGGATGATTGAGCAATTTGTCAAAAAATCCAGGTTTTTTATTTTATTTCCAATTATGTGCATTTCATATGTTTTGTATGTTGCAATTCACATGTTTTGTATGTTGCAATTCACATGTAATGGGATGATTGAGAAATTATGTGAACAACTACATGTTGTAGTTTTCATCAATTTGAAGGAATGAAGGTTTCATTTCTTCGCACTAATCTTATTTGCACATTTGAGATGGGTACCCAAAATCAAAATCTAGGGTGTTGACTTGGCACAATGACACGTGTACTATAGCCATTAGTGGGAGTGCTCAATATTATGCCAATTCAGTGCATCGACTAGAACGTGGTTGGGCCCACCTCATTAACCATTTAGAATATATGTCTTATTCGAATGGGGTTGTCATGTGGCATTCTTGTAAATGGCCACCCAATCCACCAACCCTCTGTTCAAAGCTCCCCCCACCACTTTCAAAGTATCATTGTAGTGGCATTAACTATTCATCACCTCACCTTCCATGTAGGCAAGTCCTCGTATGTTTTGACCACAACAACATTCAATATGCTTACCTTGATCACATGGTTTTCAGCTTACAAGGATTGATTTCCATGATAAACTCAAATGAGAACACACAATTGTTTGAAGACCTTAATAATTTTGAATTGTGATGCATATACCATTCAATTTGAATGTTTCCGTGCAATATAATTCAAGACTACAAAGGTTTCAAATGATGGTCCTCATTTTTTAGGACTGTGAGAATTGTAATAACAAGACAAAGGAGATTTTCTGAAGGCACCACATGGTTGATTGTGCAGATTGTACTTAATTGTTCAATCTGCCATGGTACTTGTTCAATTTGTGCAAGCTCTGTGGGATCTTGTTCCAATTGTTGACAACTTTGCACAATCATCACATTACATGTGAATGGATTGGATAGCACATAAGGACTTTATGGGAGATCAATGTTATGATTTTTGCAAGTTTTTCCCCTCCTGATATATGTACACATACAAAAAATTTGATTTGGTGTAGCGAAATCGACGAACTAGTTGGCCAGTGGTCAAAGTTGGTGAGTGGGTCCACGTAGCTTGCCATGTGTTACCTCAAAGCTAGGGTGCACAGGTTCTGGCTCCTCCCCCCTATGCACATATAGATATGTACATGCAGAGATCTAGATACATACATCTATACACAAGCATGTACATCTCTAAATGTACATACATACATGTACATACATATATATAGTGAAATACATTTACTTACATATATGGAAATACATGTACATACATATATGTATACACATGTACACATAAATGTGTATACATTCACATACATATATGTATATACATGTAGATACATACATATATAGGCATGTCCATATATTGAAGGTTTTCATTTAAACTTGTAATTAATGTATCTAGACTTAGATGTACATGTAGATATGTACATACACATTTGTACATGTATATATGCATATACATGTCCATACATAAATGCATGATATGTCAAACTTGGGTTGAAGGGTATCATTTTCAATTGAAAGTCATGTAGAAACATACATGTACATAGAGACATGTACATACATATCTGCATATACATGTACATACATTTATGTATATACATGTCCACACATAATGCATACACATTTCCATACATATATGCATATACATGTCCATACATATTTGCATGACATGTCAAACTTGGGCTCAAGGGTTGCATTTTCAGTTGTAAGTGATGTAAAAACATACATGTACATAGATACTTGTACATACATACATGTACATAAACATGAGCATATATATGTACATACATATATGCATATACATGCCCATACATAAATACATGATATGTCAAACTTTGGTTGAAGGGTTTCAATGTCATTGTTAATGTTTGAGGGTTTAAGGGTTTGTATTTCACAGTCAATGTATTCAACTTAACAGTTTAATATTTATAAAAGAAACATGGCAACTATTTACTAAGAAACATGGCAAGTATGTAAGTATGTATGCTCACAACTATTAAGAAACATGAGAACTATTTATAAAGGAAAGTGACAACTATTTATAAATAAACATGGCAACTATGGAAGTGCACAAGTAGGAAAGAAACATGTAAATTATATATAAAATCTATAAAGGAACATGTTCACCAATGAAACCAAGTATTTATTATTACATTTTTAACATAGTAAATAAAATTGGGGTTTCATTGGTTAACAATACATAAAGTAACATGGCAACTAATTAGCAAACAAATGAACAAGTACATTCGATGAACCTAAACAAGTAACATTGAAAGGGTTTGAAACCATTTCACCCTTTCAACCCTCAAACAATGGAGTAGAAATAGAAAATCCTTAAACCAAAAAGGAAATGTGATGCTCGAAATGGAATGAAGAATGTATGAATATGAGGAAATAAATTTTGAACCATTGTACATTTACTAAAAACAAACAAACATAGAGTTAATCTGAAACCCTCGACCATTCAACTCTACAAACCATTGAAAGAGATTGAAACCATTGAAGTGAAACCCTAAAAAATTAAATGTGAATTTTAAAAATCCATTAATAGTGATACTGGAAATCGAAATCCTTTCAACCCTCAAACAATTTTTTTTTAAATTGAATACCTTGAAACCACTAAAGAAAACTCCGCAAACGATTGCCAGGATTTGAAACCATTTGAGCAGTGAAAGCATTCAAACCATGAAAACATCAAAATCATTGAAAACTTCAAACATCAATAGTGAAATGCAAAACCCATTAACAGTGATGCTCGAAATCGAAATCGTTTTTTAGCAATGTGTCGGTCGAAATCTAATACATGCAACCAATTTTAACAGTGATGCATGAAATGAATACCTTCTTTTTGAAAAAGTCACCATTAAAAATATAGTAGAGATTGAATAGAGGATTATGATTCCCTTTTTGAATGTATTTGTGTTCATGAACATGTCATTTAGTGTTCAAAAACACAAAGACTTGCTGAAACATAGCTGGATACGGAAACAAAGTAATGGACGACATAACACAGTGTCAAAAAATCGTAAAAGACAAAAGGAAAATGCCAAAAAACAAAGTGAGACTAAGTAAAAGAGAAAAGGAAAATGCCAATTAATTAAGTAATATTTAATTGTATATTGAAAGACTTGTATTTTTAATATTAAAGGGTATATTTTATATTTCAAAATTAAGATTTATTAGTGAATTTTATATTATCTATTTTATTAAATTAATTAAATTTGCATGTTCCATAATGATTTGCTTGTTAGAAAATAGTACTATTGCAGTGATTTTTTTTCAGCATTTAAATAGTTATTAAAAAAATAGATTTTAACCAATTACAATCAAATATTTTTTGTTTTTAAATTTTATTTTATTTTTATAATGTTAAGATGCACATTTTTTAAGTTAATAAATTATGAAACATATTTTTCTTCATAATGATTGGTTAATTTGCTTTTAGCTGTTATAGATGGATTTCTTGGACTGTAATGCAAACTTACATTATTTTCTATGCATGCCACTCCTTTCGTTTTCGTCAGTAATAAATTTACGACCTCAGATTTACTTTTCCTGGCATTGTTTCCCTAAATACCCGCCCACTAAGGAAGGTAAGTTTTATTTTATGTGAAAATATTTAATTTAATAGAATACAAAAGTTATTCAATTTAATTTTAAATATAGAGTTGAATATAAACTATTGAAAATGATGTCAGTATAAAGTGTAAAAACTTTCACTAATTTTTAATGCTAGTTTACTTGCTTAAGGATAAACTATTTTAGGGGAAATTTTATGTTTATCTAATCAAAGAAATGTGCACAAAACAACTATAAATGTGTAATATTTAACAAAGTTTGAAATTGAAAAACTATTTGTTTAATATTTTTAATTTATTAAATAAATTATAATATAATTTTTTTAATTTTAAATTATATTGTTTTTAATGTATATGAAAATTATGTTTTAAATATATTTTATATTATAATATTTTTTTTTATTAATTAATTTAAATAATATTATACACAAAAATAAAAATGTAAGACATTGAAAAATATAAATAATGAATATATAATGCTGGTTAAAATATTAAATCTATTATATGTTTAGTAAGATACTGAAAAATATAAATAATGAATATATAATTCTCATTAAAATGTTAAATCTATTATATGTTTAGTATTTATTTATATTTATTATTTAAATATATATTAAATGTATTAAAAAATATAATAGAAGTATATTTATTTTCATATTGTATAGTTTCATCAATAAAAAGTTCATTCTTATAGATCTATAACACCATCTCTCAAATAGTTCTATTGTTCAAGTTTTATGTGAAAAAATTCAATATTTCAAATTGATCGATTATTTTTTGATGATTAATACTATTTCAAAATAATGTAAAACTTACAATCTACTCCACCTAATACCAATAATTTCAATGATTTAAATAACTATATTAAATTTATTTATTTATTATTACAATTATAATTTTATAAAACAACTTATAATAATAATTATATTATTTTATTTTAAACAAAATATAAATAATAAAATAAATAACTTTAATATAATAAAAAATTATAATTATATTTAATATTTTAATATATTAATTACAATTTACTATCTATAAAAAAAAAATTATTTTTATTTTACAACAAGTACTTGACCACTATTATGACATTAAATATTAAATTTTTACTTTTTATTTTATATTTTTACATTTATTATGTATAACATTTAAAATTTACTCTACATTTTAAATTAAATTAAATAATTTATATATTAATATTGGTAAATATTCTCACCGATTTTGAACCTCACATGATGCTATCAAGATTTTACATAGCTGTACAGCTGTAACAACTTAGCCAAACAAAGGTAGCTGTACAGCTGTAACAACTTAGCCAAACAAAGGACAATTGAAACCTGAAAAAAAAAATAAAAAATAAAAAAAATGAGGCGTACACCAATTCAAAACCAAATCAATGAATTCTCAAGTCAATGAAAATAATAAGGTGCGTACAATCCACTCTTACTGGTACAAAAGTACCGTGAAAATAATTCAAAGAAGACAGACATTTTGTATTCATTATGAAGTGTATGGATGTGTGAGGGAGCGTGGAAAAGGTTTGATAATTTCACTCTGTATGACTAGAAAACTCTCGTTAGCTTATTCCACACGTAGGTATCTATCACTTTGCACGTCATTTTGATACATAGTTTAGAAGGGTTTAATATATAGTTTAGAGGATAAATTCATTTACCTATATATTGTTACTTTTTAAATTATAACAATTAGTACTTGCATTAGAAAAGAGGTGTAAGGATTATGTTGATTTAGATTATATAACTTAATATAATATAGAATGCAGTTTTATATGTGGTTTGTAGACTTGTTCTGAAATTTTTAAATTTAGAAAAATGAAATCAGTTATAAAACAATATTATCTATTAGAAAACAACTTTCCATAGTTAAAAAGAGAATGCTTCTTTAAATGGTATTTGGCACTTTACCTCTTTTATTCTAAAACATAAAATCTAAGTATAATATGCAGGTCTTTATTAGCATATTTTCTTAGGGGATTGTAATGGTTTGTTTCAAATGGTTGTAGTATGGGCATGCCAAATTGTTGATGTTGAACATAGACACTTCATGTAGAGTAAAATTTGTGATTTTGTTAGTTGAAATCCGAGTCACAAATTTCCTTAAATTTAACCCTTGCTCCTTTCCAAAGGTTAATTTATCCATTTGTGATTAATTTGTTGGTTTTTGTTGGTCCAAGACACTATTAACTAGAATTTACATTAGAAAGAGGTGTAATTAGATTATATAAATTAATATGATAGAGAGAGCACTTTTCAATATACATAAAAGATACATATAAATTAATTAAAATTCATATTTTCATATTAAATTAATTTTATTTAATTTATCATCATTTTCATAATTTATTTTATACCAAGAATATTTTATTTCAATCTTTTCATAAAACAATCAAATCCTTATATATATTCCAAAGCAATGGTCATTATGAGGTTCAAAATTTAATTTCTAGATATGAAAGATGCTTCTTAACCTACATTACTAACTTTTACCATCGCTATGGTAAATAATATACAAAATCATTCATTTAGCAAAGTAAATTTGAACACTAAGTGAATTGTTCCTTAAACTCTAACATAAATGCTAACTTTCAATTTAATGAGAGTTACTATGACTCACATAGTTATTTAATAAATATTTTTATTTATTTATATTTTAAAAATGATATTAATTTAAAATATTTTAATATAAATATTATTTAAATTGATTAATTTAAAATATACTTATTTATTCTGTATTTTTTCCCTCTTTTATTCTACAAAAATATTTAAAAATATATCATTTAACATAATTTACTTGTATGCTAAACAAATTGTAACATAATGACATAATTGCCCCAGGGATAGATGGGTCATCCTGTAGCAAGTGTCATATTAGATTAGCCACCTGTTTGATTTGATCTTGAGACTAAACTATAACATAGTGGTTGAATTGCCCCATGGATAGATAGGGGAATCCTATGGTTTAACAAGTGTCATATTAGATTAGCCACTTGTGTGATTCCACCTATGTGATTTGTTCTTGAGACCTCTCTATGGGTATGCCAACATGAAAACTCATCATCTACACAATTTCTTTAGGACATTTTTATTCAAATGAGTCTCCATAAACCAAAATTAAGACAAAGTACTAACTTTAGCTTACTCCGACCAACTGAAAGAACCCCCAAGTGTTCCCATTGATTACTTTTGGCCTAATCAATCTCTTCCACCAAGAAGTGATGCTCTTTTCCAATCGATCCTATCCTTGAGTCAACCTAGAACACCCACACTTGACAATCCTATCATTCTTGAAAATGAAGTTCTTCCTTTAATAGATAGAACTAATCTCCCTCCTAAGGAATATTCTCAACCTACTCCTATGGATGTGACCATGCCTTCTACTAATATTCCTCATAAGGGTAGACCCATCCCTCCCCCTCATGATGGACCTGGTCTCCTTCCTAAACCAAATTTTCCTCCTTTGTATGGCGCAGTTCCTCCTCCTTCCTCTTATAGAGAGAAGAGACCCGCTTCTCCTCTTGTCCAGCCTAAGAGACCTCAACCAAAACATTCAAGTGCTAAGGATGAGAACATCCCCCCTTCATCAAACATGCCTCAGTCTTCCTAGCCTTCTGCTAAGACTAGACAAAACCGTTGTGCGAGAGAACGTCGAGGAAAGCGTCGTGCTAGAGCCCATGAAGTTGTCTCCCAAACAATTCAATCTCTTAAGACACCAACAACCAACATTATTTCATTTTCTCCTTAGCAGGAAATTGAACCTAAATCTCCAAATCATAAGTTGCAGAAAACACATGATGGTTTTACTTCCATGCATGTTAGAGCTCCCATTTTGATAAATCTTGATGATGATGTGGATGAAAATGTTGTTCACAATGATAACAATATTCCCGATGCTTCTGATAGTGAATATGAATATGTTGATGTTGACAATAATTTATTTGTAATTTTTCAAAAGCTTTAATCCTAGCTCCTAGAAATGAACAAAGTGACTTAGCACATGAGCATAGTCCTTGTTTGGATCTTGTGGTAGATCCATCTGTTGTGCTTAATGTTTCTCCTCCGACATGTTTCCCACCTTCCCAAAATAGTAATCAACAAGATCAGGGGGCAAATAATGTGTTAGATTAGTTTCATTAGCACCGTAGATTCTCTACTCTTCTCTCGATCTCTTTTGTTCCTTCTTCTATGTGTTATCACTATTATTCTATTTGTTGTCCCTAGTATTGTCTACTTGAGAATGATGCAAAGAGTTGAGATCTCTTTTGGTCTCTTTCATGTTGACTCAAAAGACACATGTGTTCCCCTTCTTGTAGGTGGTGTTCCTTTCTTTGGGGAATGAAGATAATTCTATGCATACATATATATGATATACATGAGTTATCATACAACATACTGACCCCAGGGAAAGTGAAGCCACCTCATGCTTTGTGTTTTGTGTTCATTATCCTCGGGTTTATTCCTTTCTTGGGAGCTAAACCCTTGCAATAACGTATTCCCTCTCTCTCCCTTTCTTAGGTGTATCCTACTTTAAAGCAATCACTCCCGATGTAGCATGCGTGATCGCTTTAACATGGGGCATACACTCCACTCATATTCTATTTCATGATACTTAAAGTTACTTGTCTAACTTGGATTTGCTTTGAAATTTTTGGTATTTTTCTTTTCATGACTCATAGTGAGGGGACCTTATTACTTGAAGTCATGGTTCTCTCCCTCTTGATCTTCCCTTTTACTTTGTTAATCAAAGTTTTAAGATCCTTCATCCACTGGGGGCTTGGTGTATCTTGCCTCCTTGACGTGGTGAAAGTCTTTCAATCTTGTTTCCTTGTACTTTACCAGAAGTATTTGCATACACTTATACTCCCGTTAAAGTGGGGGCTAAATGTAGTGTCATAAAATTGTGACCCTTGCAATTTTTGACTGCATTAGGGTCTTCACATTGGCGACAAATCCCTTAGCTTGATCGGAGACCCAGAAACTGCTCAAAACACCTGAAATCTACATATTTTTCAACGTTATGCCAGCCTGCCAAAGGTCCTACCTGTCCAGGAGAGCAGTATAGGGCATGGGTGCCCCTATCTGGACCCATGTGATTGGCATGTTTCAAAATCAGGAAAATTCCTCCACCATTGTGAAGAGCACAAAAAATTAGCCCAAATAAAAAAAAAGTTCACCAAAAAGGAGCTAAAATGAGCAAGATATGGCCTCTTGAAGTTGAACTACAAAATCAAAAAGCTCAATGAGAGGGGGTGAAGTTGAACTACAAAATCAAAAAGCTCAATGAGAGGGGGCTCCAAATTTTCTAAAAAATCTTGATGTGGTGCGGAGGTCAACATTCGACGGGCTTAAATTTTATGCTCATTTGCCCTTTAAAAAAACCGTCGCACTCCCTACATAGGTTGTTCATATAGTACGGACTTGACACATGGTGCATTGTGATTGGTCCATATAGATGACATGGCAGATGAGTAGGCATACGAAATGCTGATTTGGCAAGTGACATGGAAAAGCATGGCAAGGTAGAGGTGACTGAGCTGGCACTTGTTGCTGGAGAGGACGACGTCGTGGCATAACAGAGGGAGTATGACAGTCCGGAGTAGTGGGACCATGATAGTCTGTGGCACAAGTAAGGCACAACACTCTGGAGCAGTGAGAGAAGTGGCGTCAGGCCAAGGAGGTGGAGCGGCCACGAGCAGAGTAGGCGGCTAGGTCATTCGAAGTGGGGGTCGAGCCATGACGAAAGCAGAGGAGTAGAGCACAATCACTGGGAGCTTGCTGAAATAGGTATGACCGACAAGAAGTAGATGCTAGAGGGGTACGGGGGGTGTGGGCCAAAGGAGGAGTGGCGCTCAAATTGGTGGTGTCGAGGTAGAGGCTGTTGTGATCGAGGTGGAAGCAAAGGCGCTTGGCAGAAATCGAGTGGCTGAGCTCTGGTCAGGGCAGAGACCCTGCAAAAAGTTCATGGCTAAAAATCAAAGCACAGCGGCTGGCAGTAGGTGGCACTCGGGAAGGTGGCGGGAGCCAACCAAGAGAACTACTGGGAGTCGATTAGAGAACTGCAAGGTGATGGAAGGAAGGTAGGCAGTCCAGAGCAGTGAGAGTAGCATCATAGAGCTGAGGAGGTGGAAACCGACAGTAGCAGCAGGGCTGAAACAGTCAATGGCACTAATGGAGGGTACAATGGTGGCGCTGAAAATAATGATGGTTGATGGGTCATGAAAGGACCTGCCGAGGCAGCAACCATTGATAGTACGACGTCTGTAGAAAACAATGTGGATGGTACAGGGTGGGGTTCATCCCCCCTCAAAAGATAAAATATATAATTTAAAAAAAAAATTAATAAATTTTTACATAATATAAATTCTGCAAAAATATATAAAATAGAAAATGAAAAATATTTTTTCGCAGAAAAAAAACAATACTATTATTAATCTTTTTTTTTTTTTGATAATTCCTACCATACCACCCAATTGGGCAAAAAAATTTCTCCAATCCCTGAAATTGATTTTCTCCAAATATGACCAAATTTATACTCAAAATTCATGGAAACGACCTTTCGAACGCAACTGTGAGGTCGAAATCACCATAGGACACCTCCAAAATTAGTAGTTCCCAAAATATGAAAATGAAAGCCTCCAAAATGACTAATCAATGAAGCCCTATAGGCTCTGATACCATGTGAGAATTTTTTGAAGATAGACATGATCTAGGGCACAATGAATAGAATAATAGAGAGACAAAATAGATTGAGAAGAATACACTGTATTCTAATCAAGATGAAATACTGATCAACTAGATCATCAAGAGTTATTACATATAATGTAGATTAGCTTTCTTATAAAGGCAAGGCCAAGACATAAGAGAGCACACAAAGATGACATGTGGCTCAATGAGATGCAAGGGTAGGTAGGGTTAGGTAGGAGAAATAGTAAAATATTCCACATGAGGTGGATCATCCATCGAAGGTGAAATTATCACTCCACAATAAGTGGATATGATAAAGTAACAACAAGATGACACCATAAAAGATGGAAATTCTCCTACATACACACTCCCAAAGTAACACATCTCCCTAAGTGTCTCATATGCAAACTACTATGATATGAATGTACCTAAGTAAACATAAGTAAAGTGTAATTATATCCAACATGAATAAATAATTACACCAACAAAAAGGAAGCCCTAATTGTTTGTGGAAGACCTAAGGAGAAAGGCAAGAAGAATGTGAAGCGCGATAAGTTCAAATCGAGAGGGAGATCGAAATCTCCTGGAAAGTCCAAAGTCATTTGCTAGAATTGCGGTAAACCAGATCACATCTGTAAGGACTACAAAGAAGAAAAGAAGAAGATATAGAAGAAGACTGATTCTGATTCTAAGTCCGAGAAGGAAGATGGTGATGCATTTATTGCATCTTTTGCAACTCGTGTAGGTAATGATTTCTAGTTAATTGACTCGGGTGCATCTTTTCATATGACTGCCAATAGAGATTGTTTTTTTTTTAATATGAAGAATTTAATGGAGATAAGGTGTACTTGGTTGATGATTCACATTTAGACATTGTTGGTCAAGGTAAAGTTAGAATCAGGTTTTCTGAAGGTAGAATAAAAAGGATTAATGGTGTCCTACATATCCCTGGATTAAAATGAAATTTGTTATCTGTGAGAAAACTGATAGATGTGGGTGTATAGGTGGTAATTTCTGAAGCGGGTTGTAAGATGATTAAAGGTGTTATGGTAATTGCTAAAGGTGTCAGGTTTGACACTTTGTATAAGTTAGATCCATACGTTGGTGAGTGTAATAGCACTTCTATAAAAAGTAAATCGATGGAAGATTTGAGGGTTTCACATTCAACAAATGGAAATGGCTTTTGGGTACCTAAGGGTGCTCTTTCTTCTGAAGCAAATTTTCCTATAGAGAAGACTATGTTATGGCACTAGAGGCTTGGACACATTGGAGAAAAGGGTCTAAGGACGTTAAAAAATAAAAACCTTGTTGAAGGTTTGAATGATTGTAATCGTGAATTTGATTTCTGTGAACATTGCATTTATGGAAAATAAAACCATGTTCAGTTTTACTCAAGTTCTCATAAAACTTATGGTGTTTTGGATCTTATTCATTATGATGTATTTTGTACTATAAATGTTCCTTTGATTGGAAAATCCACATATTATGTTTCATTTATTGACGATTTTAGTAAAAGGACATGGGTATATTTTCCAAAGAATAAATCTAAAGTTTTCAGTCAATTTAAAAAATTTTAAGCAATGGTTGAGTTGTAGATTGGAAAGAAAATTAAATGTTTTAGGACTGATAATGATGGTGAATTTTGCTCTAATGGTTTTGATAGATTCTATAACCACTATGGCATTAATAGAAAGAAGACAACTTTATGTTCTCCACAATAGAATGGAGTTGTAGAAAGAATGAACAAGAAACAAATGGAGAAGGCTAGGAGTATGCTGAGTGGTGCTGGTCTAGAACAAAATTTTTGGGTTGAAGCTAATGCCACCACTTGCTACTTGATTAAAAGG
This sequence comes from Cryptomeria japonica, assembly GCF_030272615.1. Lineage (NCBI taxonomy): Eukaryota > Viridiplantae > Streptophyta > Pinopsida > Cupressales > Cupressaceae > Cryptomeria > Cryptomeria japonica. The sequence goes on along the minus strand of NC_081412.1, from coordinate 590,657,865 downwards.
TCTCCTACATCATTCCTTGTTGATTAAATGCTTATGGAAGCATGGTTGGGTAAAAAAGCCTTCATTGAGACATCTTAGAGTTTTTGGTTGCGAGGCATATGCACGTGTCAAAGGAGAATCGGACAAAGTTGGAGAACAAGGCTGTGAAATGTATCTTCATTGGGTATAGTTATGGTATGAAAGGATAAGAGATTTAGGACATTGTTGCACAAAAATGTAATTCATAATAGAAGTGTTATTTTTAGAGAAATTAATTCTCTTTTGTTACATTGAAGCTAGAACTTACTAAAAAGGAAGATGTGATTAAATTCCCTTCTACACCTGAAAGAGTTGAATCGATACCCCTAGATAGGCAGGAAGTTGAGGAGAGCTCGTCTAGCTCTGAATCTTCAGAAGAGGAAGAAGAACCTCCAACTCAACTTGTTCAAATGTCTCTAAGAGATAGACAACCACCTAAAAGGTATTCACTTGATAATTGGAGATGTATTTTTTCTTTGAATACTAATGTGATTGAACCCAAATCTGTAAAAGAGGTATTAGGTATGAATGATCCAGAATCCTAGAAGATTGCTATGGAAGAAGAAAGGACAGCTTTGAAAAAGAATAACACATGGGATCTTGTACGATTGCCTGAAGGATAGAAACCTGTTGGTTGTAAATGGGTGTTCATGAAAAAGATTGGTTCAGATCGAAGCATTGAGAAGTATAACGAGAGGTTTTTTGAAAAAGGCTACTCTCAAGTTGAGGGGGTTAATTATGGTGAGATATTTTCTCCTATTGCAAAAATGACATCCATTAGATTTTTTCTTTCTATTGCTACTGCTTATGATTTAGAGGTTGAGAAAATGGATGTGAAAATTGCTTTCCTTCATGGTGATTTGGATGATGATATTTATATGACATAGTCGAAGCACTATGTGGTGAAAGGCAAAAGTAATTGGGTCTGTAAATTAAACAAATCTTTGTATGGCTTCAAATAGAGTCCTAGGATCTGGTACCAAAAATTTGATACATATGTGTTGAGTTTGGGATTTGAGCATTCTAAAACAAATTACTGTGTTTTTTATAAATTTCATGATGATAATTTCTTGTACATTGCATTGTATGTTGATGATATCTTATAATTTGGTAAAGGGAAAGGTATGATTTCAGAACGTAAGTCTCAGCTCACTGCTAAATTTCAAATGAAAGTTCTTGGTGCAATGAAACACACTCTTGGCATGGAAATTAGAAGAGATAGAGTAAACAGAAAGCTATGGCTAGGCTAGAGTAAGTATGTGAATTTAGTGTTATAGAGGTTTAACATGAAAGATTGTAGACCATTGTGTGTTCCTTTTACAGTTGGAATGAAATTATATTCTACAGATTGTCCTACATAACCATCGGAGATGGAAGAAATGAGTAGAGTGCCTTACCAATGTACAGTTTGAATTTTGATGTATGCTATGGTCTGTACTAGACTAGACATTGCCCAAGAAGTGGGAGTTATGTATATGTCTAATCCTAGTAGAGTTCATTGGGATGTAGTCAAAAGAGTCTTCAAATATTTGAAGAGTACCTCGGATTATTCTTTGTGTTATCATGGTAATTCAGTTAGAGACGTGATTTCCCTTGATATTCATGGTTATGTGGATTCAGACTGGGCAGGTGATATTGATAGCAAAAGATCCACCAATGCTTATGTGTTTAATTTATTTGGTGGTGCAATTAGTTGGATGAGTAAGTGATAAGATGTAGTAGCTTTGTCCACTACTGAAGTAGAGTATATGGTAGCTACTCATGCTTGCAAATAAGTCGTTTGTCTTAAAAGACCATGTTCATACATTGGATTAAAACAAGGAGCTGTGAAAGTTTATTGTGACAATCAGAGTGTGATCTGCCTAGCTAAGAACTCGATATTTCATGCCCAGACCAAGCACATTGATGTTTAGTATCATTTTGTCAGAGATATGGTCGAATATGGTAGGGTGCAGGTAGTTAAGTAGAAACTTTGATGAATGTTGTAGATTCTTAACTAAGGTTGTGAGCACAGAGAAATTCAGATGGTGATTAGAGTCTATGGGCCTCATGGCCCCTTGTAATTGACACGTTGCGTTGATAATCCCTTTGATCTTGCAAGGTGTTCGACAAGTGGGAGATTTGTTGGGAAAGTGATGTCTCAACCTTGCATTTACATGAGCTTACTATTTATACTAAGTTTTCATTTGAGCATGAAATGGTGCAAAATTCTCCTCGAAGCTTCTGGTTGGCTAGATAAGCATTCTGGTAAAGTTACGTTGCAAAATCACAGCTAGTTTTGAAGATATTCAATTTTCCATTTTGGAGGGGTCTAATGAAAGGTTTAAATTTGATTTTGAGGAATTTATAGGCCCTGAAACACCCTAAAAAGTGGGTGTAAATAGTGCAGCAATTTATGAGTCAATAGAGAACTTTGTGAGATTTTTGGCGCTTCAAACAGTTCCTCAATCTGACACACACTTCTCAAGTTATTCCCTTCGGAAGTTTGTACTCCTGAAATAGGAAATATAAAATACATTAGACACATAAATGAGTTGTAAAAAGGGAGGGACACGTCATAGGGTATCTAGAAGGGAGATAAGGTCGGCTACACCTTTCTGGGTGGTTTAAGCCCATGGTTTTGTAATACCATTTGATGGTTTCTTGTATTGTATCTCCTATTTATGAGGTGCATGAGATAGAGTTTGTGTGTAAGAGTGTAAAGGCTAGTGATCTGAATCACTGATTAGAGGTAATCCTGTGAAGAGTTTGCTTTATAAGTATATTGTAATCTAATTTGATTGTTGAATAATATATTGGTCATCTTTTGGAGTGTGGGGTTTTTCTCTCGAAAGGGTTTTCCCCATGTAAATCATTATGTTATGGTTTAAATGTTATTATATCTATTTCTATTTTCTGCAACTGTTTTGATGATCTATAAAAAAAAGTTTTGCATTACCCTCCTCTTAAGGTTAGTGTAGGAAGTTGTTCTATTACTTAACTTCCTTACAAGTGGTATCAGAGATTGATCACTTTTGTTTTCAGTTAAGGGTTGTTGGGTTTTTTGAACTAATCCAGATTTGAGTGGGAGCTTGTACAAAAGACACTTTTTGATCTTTTGCAAGAATTTGCTGATGGCATGTTTGTCAAGGAAAATAGAGGTGGAGAAATTTCATGGAATGAATTTTGAGATATGGAAGCTAAAGATGGAAGATCTGCTAATAGATCAAGATTTGTGGGATGTTGTTGATGCAAATGTCTAAAGGCCCTCAAATACTGTCGTGGTGGCTGAGTATGATGTTATGGATCAAAAAGCTAAGGGTCTAATCAGATTGTGCCTGACAGACTCTAATTTGATTAATGTCCATGAAGAAAACACTATGAAGAAGCTATGGACTAAGCTTGGTGAAATGTATCAAACAAAATCTCTATTAAATCAAATTTTCTTGAGGAAGAAATTGCATTCCTTGAAGATGGAAGAGGGTGGATGAATTATAGACCACCTAGAAGCATTCAATATGTTGGTGGCTCAATTAGTATTTGTCGGTGTTAAGATGAGAGAAGAGAAGAAATGTCATATCTTTCTTTTTGCTTTGCCTGATTTGTGGGATTCTCTTGTTATGGCTATTGGTAACTTACTTATGTTGTTTTGAAGTTTGAAGATGTGGTGGGTGCCCTACTTGGTGAAGAGATGTGGAGGAAGGTATCCCTTAGTTCAAAGGAAGCCCTAACTATTCATGGAAGACATAACGAGGAAGGCAAGAAGAATGAGAAGCATGATAAGTCCAAATCGAGAGGGAGATCGAAATCTCCTAGAAAGTCCAAAGTCATTTTCTGGAAATGTGGTAAACTAGGTCACATACGTAAGGACTACACAGAAGAAAAGAATATTGATTCTAATTCTAAGTCCGAGAAGGAAGATGTTGATACATTTATTGCATCTTTGGCAACTCATGTAGGTAATCATGCCTAGTTAATTGACTTAGATGCATCTTTTCATTTATGACTGCCAATAGAGATTGGTTTTTTGAATATGAAGAATTTAATGGAGGTAAGGTGTACTTGGGTGATGATTCACATTTAGACATTGTTGGTCAAGGTAAAGTCAGAATCAAGTTTTTTGATGGTAGAATAAAAAGGACTAATGGTGTGTTGCATATCCTTGGATTAAAATGAAATCTTTTATCTATGAGGAAATTGATAGATGCAAGTGTGTAGGTAGTATTTTTTGAATAAGGATGTAAGATGATTAAGGGCGCTATGGTAATTACTAGAGGTGTTAGGTTTGACACTTTGTATAAGTTAGATGCATACACTGTTGAGTGTAATAGCACTTCCGAAAAAAGTAAATATGGGGAAGATTCGAGGGTTTCACCTTCAACAGATGAAAATGGCTTTTGGGTACCTAAGGAAGTTATTTCTTCTGAAGCAAACTTACTTGCAAAGAAGACTATGTTATGGCACCATAAAAAAATTTGTTGAAGGTTTGAATGATTGTAATCTTGAATTTGATTTATGTGAGCATTTCATTTATGGAAAACAAAACCTCCTTTAGTTTTACTCAAGTTCTCGTAAAAGTTGTGGTGTTTTGGATCTTATTCATTCTGATGTGTTTGGTCTTGTAGATGTTCCTTCGATTGGAAAGTCCACATATTACGTTTCATTTATTGATGATTTAAGTATAAGGACATGGGTATATTTTCTAAAGATAAAATCTAAAGTTTTCATTCGATTTAAAGAATTTAAAGCAATGGTTGAGTTGTAAACTAGAAAGAAAATTAAATGTTTGAGGACTGATAATGGTGTTAAATTTTGCTCTAATGATTTTGATAGATTCTATAAAGACTGTGGCATTAACTGACAGAAGACAACTTTGTATTCTCCACAAAAGAATAGAGTTGTGGAAAGAATGAACAAGACATCTCCCTAAGTGTCTCATATGCAAACTACTATGATATGCATGTACCTATGTAAACATAAGTAAAGTGTAATTATATCCAACATTAATAAATAATTAAACCAACAAAAAGGAAGCCCTAACTATTCGTGGAAGACCTAAGGAGAAAGGTAAGAAGAATGTGAAGCGTGATAAGTCCAAATCGAGAGGGAAATCAAAATCTCCTGGAAAGTCCAAAGTCATTTGCTGGAATTGCGGTAAACTAGGTCACGTCTGTAAGGACTGCAAAAAAGAAAAGAAGAAGAAAAATAAGAAGATTGATTATGATTCTAAGTTTGAGAAGGAAGATGGTGATGCATTTATTGTAGCTTTGGCGACTCATGTAGGTAATGATGCCTGGTTAATTGACTCAGGTGCATCTTTCCATATGATTGCCAATAGAGATTGGTTTTTTGAATATGAATAATTTAATGGAGGTAAGGTGTACTTGGCTGATGATTCACATTTAGACATTGTTGGTCAAGGTAAAGTTAAAATCAAGTTTTCTGATGGTAGAATAAAAAGGATTAATGGTGTGCTACATATTCATGGATTAAAATGAAATCTATTATTTGTGAGAAAAATGATAGATGCAGGTGTATGGGTAGTATTTTTTGAAGCAGGATGTAAGATGATTAAGGGTGCTATGGTAATTGCTAGAGGTGTCAGGTTTGACACTTTGTATAAGTTATATGCATACACTACTAAGTGTAATAGAACTTTTGTAAAAAGTAAATCTATGGAAGATTTGAGGGTTTCACCTTAACCAGATGGAAATGGCTTTTGGGTACCTAAGGATGCTCTTTCTTCTGAAGAAAATGTTCCTACAGAGAAGACTATGTTATGGCACTAGATGCTTGGCCACATTGGAGAAAAGGGTCTAAGGACCTTGAAAAATAAAAACCTTGTTGAAGGTTTGAATGATTGTAATCATTAATTTTATTTCTATGAGCATTGCATTTATGGAAAATAAAACCATGTTCAGTTTTACTCGAGTTCTCAGAAAACTTGTGGTGTTTTGGATCTTATTCACTATGATGTGTTTTGTCTTGTAGATGTTCCTTTGATTGGAAAATCCACATATTATGTTCCATTTATTGATGATTTTAGTAAAAGGACATGGGTATGTTTTCCAATGAATAAATCTGAAGTTTTTAGTCGATTTAAAGAATTTAAAGCAATGGTTGAGTTCCAGACTGGAAAGAAAATTAAATGTTTCAGGACTGATAATGGTGGTTAATTTTTCTCTAATGATTTTGATAGATTTTGTAAAGACTGTGGCATTAATAGAAAGAAGACAACTTTGTATTCTTCACAACAAAAAGAATTTGCAAAAAGAACAAACAAGACACCAATGGAGAAGGCTAGGAGTATGTTGAGTGGTGCTGGGCTAGAACAAAAGTTTTGGGCTGAAGTTGTTGCCACTGCTTGCTACTTGATTAATAGGTCTCCTACATCAGCCCTTGTTGATAAAAGGCCTATGGAAGCATGGTCAGATCAAAAGCCTTCATTGAGACATCTTAGAGTTTTTGGTTGTGAGGCATATGCACATGTACCAAAGGAGAAGAGGATAAATTTGGAGAACAAGGTTGTGAAATGTATCTTCATCGGGTATAGTTATGGTGTGAAAGGATACAAACTTTGGGATCCTATTGCACAAAATGTAATTCATAGTAGAAATGTTATTTTTAGAGAAATTAAGTCTCCTTTTGTTACATTGTAGCTAGAATAGAATAAAAAGGAAGATGTGATTCAATTTCCTTCTACATCTAAAAGAGTTGAATCGAGACCCCTAGATAGGCAAGAAGTTGATGAGAGCTCATTTAGCTTTGAACTTTAGAAAAGGAGGAAGAACCTCCAACTCAACTTGTTCAAAGGTCTTCAAGACATAGACAACCACCTGAAAGATATTCACTTGATGATTGGAAATGTATTTTTTCTTTGAATACTAATATGGATGAACCCAAATCTGTAGAAGAGGCATTAGGTATGAATGATGCAGAATCTTAGAAGATTGCTATGGAAGAAGAAATGGTAGCTTTGAAAAAGAATGACACATGGGATCTTGTACCATTTCCTGAAGGATGGAAACATGTTAGTTGTAAATGGGTGTTCAATAAAAATATTGGTTCAAATGGAATCATTAAGAAGTATAAAGCGAGCTTGGTTGCAAAAGGCTACTCTCAGATTGAGGGGGTTGATTATGGTAAGATATTTTCTCATGTTGTAAAAATGACATACATTAGAGTTTTGCTTTCTATTGCCGCTACTTATGATTTAGAGGTTGAGCAAATGGATGTGAAAACTGCTTTCCTTCATGGTGATTTGGAGGAGGATATTTATATGACACAACCAGAGCACTATGTGTTGAAAGGTAAAATTAATTTGGTCTGTAAATTAAAGAAATCTTTGTATGGTCTCAAATAGAGTCCTAGGATCTGGTTCGAGAAATTTGATACATATGTGTTGAGTTTGGGATTTGAGCGTTCTAAAATAGATCATTGTGTTTATTATAAATCTGATGGTGATCTTTTCCTATACATTGCATTTTATGTTGATGATATGTTATTCATTGGTAAAGGGAAAGGTATGATTTTAGAACTTAAGTCTCAACTCGCTGCTAAATTTGAAATGAAAGATCTTGGTGCAGTGAAACACATTCTTGGAATGGAAATTTCAAGAGATAGAGTAAACAAAAAGATATGGTTAGGCTAGAGCAAGTATGTGAATTCAATGTTACAGAGGTTTAACATGCAAGATTGTAGACCATTGTGTGTTCCATTTATATTTGGAATGAAATTATTTACTACAGATTGTCCTACATCCCCATCTCAGATGGAAGACATGAGCAGAGTGCCTTACCAAAGTGCAGTTGGAATTTTGATGTATGCTATGGTTTGTACCAGGCCAGACATTGCACAAGCAGTGGGAGTTGTGTCCAGATACATGTGTAATCCTGGTAGAGTTCATTAGGATGCAATCAAAAGTATCTTCAAATATTTGAAGGGTACCTCATAGTATTCTTTGTGTTATCATGGTAATTCAGTTGGAGACATGATTTCCCTTGATATTCATGGTTATGTGGATTTAGACTGGGCAAGTGATATTGATAGCAGAAGATCCACCATTGCTTATGCGTTTACTTTATTTAGTGGTGTAATTAGTTGGATGAGTAATCGACAAGATGTGGTTGCTTTGTCCACTACTAAAACTGAGTATATTGTAGCTACTCAAGCTTGTAAAGAAGCCATTTGGCTTAAGAGATTGTGTTCAAACATTGGAATAAAATAAAGGACTGTGAAAGTTTATTGTGACAGGTAGAGTGTGATCTACCTAGTTAAGAATATGACATTTCATGTCTGGACCAAGCACATTGATGGTTAGTGTTATTTTGTCAAAGATATGGTCAAAGATCATAGGATGAAATTAGTTAAGGTAGAAACTTTGATGAATGTTGCAGATTCTTTAAGTAAGGTTGTGAGCATAGAGAAGTTTAGATGGTGTTCGAAGTCTATGGGCCTCATGGCCCCTTGCAATTGATTCATTGTGTTGATAATCCCTTTGCTCTTGCAAGGTGTTCAACAAGTGGGAGATTTGTTGGGAAAATGGTGTCTCAACCTTGCATTTTTATAGTAAGTTTTTTTTTAAGCACGAAATGGTGCGAAATTTTCCCCAAAGCTTCTAGTTGGCTAGATAAGCATTTTGATAAAGTTACGTCGCAAGATCACAACTAGTTTTGAAGATATTAAATTTTTCATTTAAGAGGGGTTTAATGAAAGGTTTAAATTTGATTTTGATAACTTTAGAGGCCCCAAAATATCTTGAAAAGTGGGTGTAAATGGTGTAGCTATTTATGAGGCAATAGAGCACTTTGCAAGATTTTAGACACTTCAAACAATTCATCAATCAGACACACGGTTCTCAAGTTATGGCCTCCGAAAGTTTGTGCTCCTAAAATAAGAAATATTAAATACATCAGACACATAAATGAGCTATAAAAATGGATGGTTACATCAAAGGGCATCTAGAAGGGAGAGAAGATTGGCTACACCTTTTTGGGTGGTTTTAGCCCATGGTTTTATAATACCTCTTGACGGTTTCTTGTATTGTATGTCCTATATATGAGGTGTGTGAGATAGAGGTTTTGTGTAAGAGTCTTATGGCTATTGAGTTACCTTTGAATATCTGATTAGTGGTACTCCTATGAAGAGCTTTCTCTGCAAGTATATTGCAAACTATTTTGATTGTTGAATAATATATTGGGTGGATTTTGGAGTGTGGGGTTTTTCTCCCGAAAGGGTTTTCTCCACGTAAATCATTGTGTTATGGTTTGAATGTTATTATATATATTTATATTTTCTGCAACTATTGTGACCATTTGCAAAAAAGAAGTTTTGCATTACCCTCCTCTCAAGGTTAGTGTAGGAAGTTATTCTGCTACTTAGCTTCCTTACAGATTCAAGTTGTACATCTTCTCCAAGTTGTCATAGAAACATGCAACAATAGAAGGTGAAAGAAAAATGTCTCTATTGGAGTCCACTCATTCTATTGTTCTCATTATCAAATTTGGGTGCCTCCTAAAATCTTCCCACCATGACCTCCCTAGCATCCCATTTCTGAATGGATTGGTCCAATTCCCACAAATTTGGGCAACAGTTGACTGTAGTTGATTGATTTGCAGACTGTAGCCAATTTTAACCATGTCCTTGCACCATTGGACAGCTTAATATAAATTATAATATATAATTTAATATAATATATAAGGTATTCAATTTAATTTTAAATGCAGGGTTGAATATAAACTATCGAATATGATGTTAATATAAAGTGTATAAACTTTCACTAATTTTGAATGGTTTATGCACAGTAAAAATATTTATGAATTATCGTGAAGGTTTGGCACCAATAGTTGTGTGGTTTTTTGAGCTAACTCCTCATTAAGTGCTTTCTATAGGATTAGTTAGGTGGTTTTTATGTAGGTTTGGTCGCGATAAGCCTTGCAGGGCCTTCTCCTTAAGATCTTCTACAGATCATGTGTAACCTCCTTCTGAGGATTTGGTTTAGGCTATCATGGGTGAAGCAGTTATCATTTTTAGGCAGGAGCAACTCTTCCAGAACTTCTAAATTTCTAGAATGCTATCTTTCTGTCATATAGCTCTGTCGGGTGGGATTTCCCAGAGGCTATTGTATATGTTTCTCTTTCTTGTTTCTGATTCTGATCCTCTAAGGAATCTGGGCGAGACTGGAGGTTTTCTTCTTCCATTCTTTCCTACCGGTGCCCACACTGAATGGAGGTTGTAATCATTTTCTTTAATTAATAAAAATTTTAGGCTTTGACCTTTTATCGATCAAAAAATAAAAATAAAAAAATTATGAATTAAATATTTTTAATAAATTTTGTTTAATTTTTTTTCCATTCCACTTTACAATGTAAATTTATGAATTTTAATAAAATAATTTTCATATTTTTTCTTATGTTATTTTTTGTGAAATATAAATTATAATATGTAATATAAAATATATAATTTAATATAATACATAAGGTATTCAATTTAATTTTAAGTAGAGTTGAATATAAACTATCAAATATGATGTTAGTATAAAGTGTAAAAACTTTCACTATTTTTTAATGCTAGTTGACTGTGCTTTAGGATAAAGTATTCTAAGGCAAATTTTATGTTTATCTAATGAAAGAAATGTGCACAAAATAACTATAAATGTGTAGTATTTAGCAAAGTTTTAAATTGAGAATTTATTTGTTTAATATTTTTAATTTATTATTTAGATTATAATATAATTTTTTTAATTTTAAATTATATTATATTTAAAATATAGGAAAAATATATTTTAAATATATTTTATATTATAATAAAAAGTAAGGGGAGATTCAATGGTAGAGGATCATATCCTAAACCCCAAGGAGAAACAAGTAGTCAAGAACATGAGGGAGAATCAAGAAACAAAGGTAGTTTTAGAGGGAGAAGAGAAAGTGGAAGAGGACCTAGTGTTTTCATTGGTAGGTGTTTCTCTTGTAACCAGGTGGGACATCAATCCTTTAGGTGTCCAGAAAAGCAAGGGAATGGTGGTCAAGGGGGTGAAAGAAGAATGCATTTCATTCAAGAGGAAGATAGTCAAAGCATGAACTCCTACCACACATCAACTTCAAGATCTGCAGACTCGGAGTAAGGAGAGCTCTTGATGATAAAAATGACTCTCTTCAAGGAGCCAATCAACAAAGAGCCACCTTAGAGGAAATCTCTTTTCAGAACCACCTGCAAGGTACAAGGTAAACTTTGTAGTCATTGTGGATTCTGGGTCCACAAATAACATAGCTTCTATTGAAATGGTCAGCAAGCTTAACTTGCAAAGAACACCTCATCCCTATCCCTATAAAGTATCTTGGTTAAACAAGGGACAACAAGTGTTGATTAGTGAACAATTTTGGGTAGACTTCTCAATTGGTGAATATAAGAATAGAGTATTGTTTGATGTGGTAGAAATGGATGCTTGTCATTTGTTACTTGGTAGGCCTTGGAAATATGATGTGGATTCTAGGCATGAGGGTAGGAATAATGTCTACACCATCACCAAAAATAGAGATAACTTTACCATGACCCCTCTCTTGGATGACAGTAAGGATAAACACATTGTGACTAGTGTCATGCTAGTAGATGAGAAAGAGTTCATGAGGGATTTGAAGGAGAAGGATACTCCTTGCTTTGCCATAATTGTCAAGCCTAGGGATTAACCTAAGAAGAAGCCTAAGAGCCATGAGAAAAGGGGGAAAGTAGGGCCTAAGGAGGTTCAAGATCTGCTAGATAAGTACAACGGAATAGTTGCAGACAGTACCACAGATACCCTACCTCCCCAAAGAGAAATCAGTCATTGTATTGACCTTATATCAGGTGCTACACTACCTAACAAGACAGCCTATAAACTGACCCCTAAACAAAATACGGAAGTTGCAAGATAGATCCAAAAATTACTTGAGAAAGGATTCATTAGAAAGAGTATAAGCCCATGTGCAGTCCCGACAATGCTAGCTCCTAAGAAAGAAGGGACATGGAGATTGTGTATAGACTCTAGGGCTATCAACAAGATAACAATAAGATATAGGTTCCCAATGCCGAGAATAGAGGATTTAATGGATAGTCTAGGGGAGGCCAAGTACTACTCCAAAATAGACTTGAAAAGTGGTTATCACCAAATTAGGATCAGAGATGGAGACCAATGGAAGACAACATTTAAGACCAATGAAGCCTTGTTCGAATGGATGGTAATTCCATTTGGCTTTCCAATGACCCTAGTACATTTATGAGGTTAATGAATTAGGTTCTTAAGCCCTTTATCAATCATTTTGTGGTAGTATACTTGGATGATATATTCATTTTCAGTAAGGATAGAAATGAACATCTGAAGCACCTGGATTTGGTATTGAAAAGGTTGCATGAGGAGAAGTTGAAGGTCAACTTGGATAAGTGTTTTTTCTTGCAAGAGGAATTGGTGTTTCTTGGATTTGTTGTTTCCAAAAGTAATCTGAGAATGGATCCATCTAAGGTGGAGGCAATCCTCAATTGGCCCACACCTAGGTCTGCAAGTGAGGTAAAAAGTTTCCATGGCTTAGCAAGCTTTTATAGAAAGTTCATAAGAAATTTCAGTGGGGTTAGTGCTCCTATGATAGATACCATCAAGGGTGGAAGAAAGTGTCAATTTTCTTGGAATGATGAAGCTAACAAGTCTTTTGAGTACTTGAAAACAAAGATTGTAGAGCAGCCCATCTTAATCTCCCTGATTTTCATAAGGTATTAACTATTGAATGTGATGCATCTAAGAAGGTTATAGGAGGAGTCTTGAGTCGAGAGGGTAGGCCTATGGCATTTTGCAGTAAGAAATTAAATGAAAGCAAAAAAAAAATATTCAACCTATGATCTAGAGAGGTATTCTTTGCTACAATCTCTTAGGAAGTGGAGGCATTATCTATTTCCTATGGAATTTGTTGTTTATACTGACAACCATGCTTTAAGATTTTTGAATAGGCAGGAGAAACTCAATCACGGGCACATGAAGTGGATGGAGTACCTTCAAGATTTTACATTCCCTATCAAGCATAAGAAGGGAGTGGACAACAAAGTTGTAGATGCTCTTAGTAGGAGGAACTTGGTAATCCAAGAGATCCAATTGGAAAGGATGGGGATCATTGCTATGAAGGAAATGTACCAAGAAGATGCAAATTTCAAGGAGGCTTATGAGTTTTGTCAAGCCATGAATGAAAGGTATCATACTGATTTTTCTCAGTCTATGCTTCAAGAAGGTTTACTTTTCAAGGGTAGTCAGCTTTGAATTCCTAATTGTTCCATGAGGGAGAATATTGTCAAGGAAAAGTATTGTGGGAGTTTGTCAGGATATTTTGGACTTGATAAGACACTTGAGTTGGTTAGAAGGTTCTATTTTTGGCCTAGTTTGCAATCAGATGTGAGGAAATTTGTTTCAGAGTGTGTGGTGTGTCAAAGAGCTAAAGGTACAAGTTCAAATGCAGGCCTCTACATTCCTTTACCAATCCCTACCAAACCATGGGATTCAGTCAATATGGATTTTGTCTTAGGCCTTCTTAGGACTAAATCAGGTTATGACAATGTATATGTTGGGGTGGATGTCTACTCCAACTTTAATGATAATAATAATACCTCTAATTGAAATCTCAATCCGAAGTTTGGACATTCATATGGTAGAGTTTACTATTTTCATGGCTGGTGTTCATTTAGTTATCAATCTAGGAACGTAAAACTTGAAATGGGTTTGCAATATATATGCACTACTCTCCTTAAATGATTATTCTGCATTACTGCAATAACTAACATTATGCAAAAAGGAAAGGCAGGAATGGAAATCATAAAAGACTACATGAACACTTCACAAAACACTACTGGAATGATCTAATGAAAATAACAAAAATCACACCGTTCTGTCTTGGCTGCAGGAATAGTCAACGGATCTATTTCCAGTGGTTGCAGGAACAATCTAGTCATGAACTTCTACTGCAACTAAGCAAAAACTAACGTCAATGATCATAAACACAAGATCACTCACCAAGTGGGCCCCCTTGGATGAGTGATATCAAACTTCCAGCAAAGTAATTTTAACAGATCAGAACAACATATTCTTTATTCATTTCTTCCTGAAAAATGATTACATATTCTAAAAGAGAAAATTCAGAATGCTTGTCAAAACTCTACTCAATTCCTTTTCATCTTGTCTAACTCTAAGAAAGAAGGAAGAGCTTATTATAAAGAAAAGATCAACTACAATGGACAACTCAAATTACGCCCAGAACAAGAGGCGGCTTATTGTCAGATGAAGGAGATAACTGAGAGCTTGGCTATAGGAACCATGGATCCTAAAACTGAACCACAGTCTTTGCATGCCAAAGTGATATTTTGCAAATTCAATATGCACTAGAGTTAAACTCCCATGGTGAAGTAAAACTACTCTAATTATCCCATACATTATGCTTGCTTGAATCCCCTTCAGTTTGACCTCCAGTTATCTAAACATGATTCTCCAGTCCTTAGGCGCAAAAGAAAATTATCCACCGTAACATCAATTATTATCTGCACTAAAACAAAAACAACATACAAGGACATGCATATGTATCTTACTCAATTAATACATTCATTAACTCACATATGAAATTATCCTAAATAATCTGCATATCACAGGGACAAATCATTTGGCTATAGGAATTAACCGACAAAGTTCAAAACATGACTTCATAAGTTCATATTTAAAACATGGATTACATATAATCAATTCACAATACTTTACTATCACAATGCAACCCAAAAGATGCCAAAAACCTAAGAGTCATGATAAAAAACATGTCAAAGCATCAACTTATCATGCCCCCCAACTTTAAGGGTTTGTTGCTCCTGCAGCAAAAGGAAAATTTCTGATTTTTGTTGAAACTCTAAAATCACCAACAGTGTCCTGTCTGGTTACCTTGGAAGGAAAATTCCAATAAAATCCTTTCATTTTCTCCAACTTGGACCATCTAGTTGTTTCTTCTACAACTGCATCATAATTCTATTCTGTTGGTTGGCATGCCAAAAGTGGCCACATAAGGATCGGAGGCTGAAAGATCAATGGCAACTAGTTGTTGGCTTTCTCCCTGCCTAGTTGTATGTATCTGGAGGCTCTTTGTATGGCTACATGAAAATTCTATAATGAGTAAGGTTCTCCCAGTTTTAAATGATCTGGTAGATGATTCTAGCATTGAGTTAACCCTTCTAATGTGGTTGTCCTGTGGGCCTGAACCAAATTCTCATATGCTTGATAGACTTCCTCTCTCAATAGAAGTACTATCTTACTAACATCATCTCTTATTAGCAACTTTTGCCAATCATAATACAAAACCCTGGGTGCTTCTGATTCCCTTCTCAATGGTAATGGACAGTCAAGCTCTAATTTTTCAAACTCCATGGCTTGTGGTCCTATGATCATCTCATTTTGGATCCATGACATTAAAGCTCTGAGATGGATATCCCCAATATACAATAAAGGATTCCATTCTCTGTCTTGGGGTACAACATAGTTATGTAAATATAATTCACATAACAAATTCCTTACAGCATGTGGAGAGGTTTGATAAGCATAATAGAATCCCTCAGGTGTTTCCAAGGATGGATTAAGGTCCCTAACAATGTGGTTTAGTTTGAAATTCAGATATTGCTCTTTCAAATGTACTACATAAACTCTTGGGGGTGCCCTACACTGCATCATCTCAGGAACCATACCATAAATCACTTCTACCTTAGCTTCTAATTCCTCAATTCTATTATCTTTCTTTTCAATCTCTTTTTGTTGCTTATTAATTATCCCCTAAAACCTATCCTTCTCTATTTCCGATTGCCAAAAAAATGTTAAAGAAATTGATAAACTACTTAGGGATGAAGGAGGTCTAATAGATCCTACCTTAGACCGTGAAATTTCTTCAATAAACTCCTCATTCCGAGTTGACATATCTCCCACATTTTCTTCAGGTTGATGTAGAACATCATCAACAATCTCCTCACATTGCAATGCCACATAAGCAAGATTTGCTAGCTTATCCATTACAACTTCTTCCTGAACTTCTTCTTGGATTTCTTCTTCTGTAGGGTTTTCTTGAATTTCCTCTTCCATAGGGTTTTCTTGCATTTCTTTCTCTGCAGCATCTTCTTCTTCTGAAGTTTCTACTGCAATAGCCTCTGCTAGATTACTCACAAGTTGAGTCTTTTGTGTCCTCCTTCTTATTCTCCTTACATACACTTTTGAAACGGTTGCAGGAGTTTTTGTTTTTGTTCAATGCCTCTTGGCTGCAGGAGGAATCTGCGTTTCCTACGATCGAATAACAAATTCTTCATCTGATTCATCCTTTTCCAATTCTTTTCCTTCCCTTTGCAAAATAGGTGAATCTCTTTGAAGAGAAGTAGAGGGTTGTTCTTCGATTGACTCTGCTTCAATATTTTCTTCCATAATAATTGCAGCTCCTTCAGCAACCAGCAAACCCTCATCTTCACCAGAAGGATCTTTTGCAACAATCTCCTCTTGAGCCGGCAGATTATTCGCAATAGGGGCATCATCAACCCTAAATTGTAGAATATCCTCAAATGCACCCCATTCCATTTGTGAAACATTTCTCAGGGACCGCTATACAAGCAACTTAACCAGTCCATGATGGCTAATAGAGCAATTTCCATACTTTCGAGTCTCCTTAGCACTTATAGAAATGAGATGGTATAAGAAATTTGGGACATCAACTCGCCGGCCATGACGCAGATGACTAAGTAACTTAAAATGAGGTGAATGCAGATTTGAATATCGCCCTTCACATGTAATATATTTCATAACATACAAAGCTACCTGAGGCCAATGTGTTGGTAAAGAAACCCTTCTAGTCCCTTGTCTATCCACCATTAAGGGTCTGTCAATGGAAATTGTGAACTCTGCCCTGGCACTCCTTGCATCTTTTGATTCTGGAAAGAGTTCTCCTTCCTACAGCAACCCTATGACCTCTGCAATTTGTTGCTCCATAGCAATTACCCTCAACCCTTTAACTGTAGCTTCTCCTTCATCAAAGGAATGCATAAATTCCGCAGCTATTTCGTCATTGTAATCCCTGATTTTCAAGAAATAATCTAACTAGCCGTGGTTTCGGAAATAATGCTCACAGACAACATCCTGCAGCAACCCTTCATGGAACATTGGCTCATGGTGAATTAGATCACCACCCATCTTTTACTCTGATATTTCCGCAGCTTCACCAAAATGTTTGACAGTTTCTCAAAAAATTAAAATCTACATATCTTAATTTTGGCGGTAGACCTTATTATTCACTTGCATGAAATAATAATCATCATAAGTAATGTTAGTTAGGAAATCAACTCAGGGTATCAAATAAACTCATAATAAATCTTATTGGAAAAAGGACCATAAAGTACCCCCCCAACTTAACCTAGCACGTGTCCACACAGGCTGACGAGATTTCGGGTTTGGAGTAGATTTAAACAGGATAAAATCATAATGAACTAATAAATGCATAATTAAAATAAAGTACAATATACACGTACCTACAATTGGGTGAAAATGATGGTGAAATGAAATGAAGTGGCAGGTAAGAAAGTGGAATGGAATGTAGTGGATGGAACTTTATGTACGGAGAACAGTATTCCCATGGAAATATTTTATTATGATACGGTAAATAAGTTCACTACAAAGGCTGCAGGAACATCACCTTTATCAATATGCTCAAATGCAACAAGAAGCTCATGAATTGATAATGAATCATTGGCAGTTGCTGCAGGAACCTTGCCATTTGTTGCAAGAACTTTTATTTCACTTTGTGGAGCAAACTGCTGCAGGAACTCTTCTCTAGTAGCTGGCTTGTGATAAAGTCATAGTCGGTGTCCATTCACTAAGAGTTTAAATCAAACAGGATCTATTGTGGACAAACAGACTGCTCCATTCTAAAAAACTTCTTCTACCTCATAAGGACCTAACCACCTTGTTTGGAGTTTTCCCATAGCATCTTTATATCTGGAATCATACAAGAGTGCCCAGTCACCAACTTTGAATTTCTTTTCTATGACATATTTATCATGTCATCTTTCTCTTTGGTTTTGAATTAATTATGTCTGTTCAATAACTATCTTCCTCCATTCATCAAGAGCATTTAACTACTGAATGCGTTCCTTTTGTGCTTCAGACAATGTCATATTTAGTTGTAGAGTTGTTCTCAAGGTTTTATGCTCAAATTCAATAGGCATCATTACTGTTTTGCCATAAACCATCTCAAAAGGTGTGAATCCATTTAGTGTTTTCCATGTTGTTCTATATGCCCAAATTGCCTCTGAAAATCGATGAGACCAATCTTTCTTGTGGATAGACAATGTTTTTGTAAGAATAGCCTCAAGCTCTCTATTGGTAACTTCTACTTGTCCATTAGACTGTGGATGATATGGAGTAGATTTCCTGTATCTTATATTGTATTCATTGACCAAAGCTTTTATCAATGTTGATGTAAATTGAGGTCCTTGATCTGAGACAATTTCCCTTGGTAGTCCATACCTTGTAAATATTTCTTCATAGAGAAACTCAGCCACCTTATTATCTCTTGCATGTTGCATAGCTCTAGCTTCTACCCATTTTGTTACATATTCTGTACATACCAAGATATAAGATTTGTCATTAGAAGGTGGATCAATGGGGCCAACAAAATCTAATACCCACTTGTCAAATGGTGTAATAGATATTTGAGGATATAGTGGCATCTCATCAGATTTTGTAGGTCTGCCCATTTGCTGACATCTGTCACATTTCCTTGTGTACTGAGCTGCATCCTTGTGTAATGTAGGCCAATAGTATCCGGTATTGAGTATTTTCAGTGATGTCCTTTTGGCAGCAAAATGACCTCCACATGGCTCATCATGACATGCATGTAGGATGTCATATGTTTCATCTTCTCTGACACATCTTCGCATGACTTGGTCAGGTCCAGTATAAAATAGACAATCAGCAATCCATCAAAAGTTAAAACTTTTTTCGACTAGCAACCTTCTTTCCTTAGGAGAAAAAGAAATTAGCATCTTAGTTGTAGCTAAATAGTTGACAATATCAAAATACCAAGGAGTATGAGCCTATATGAGAAAAAAATGCTCATCTGGAAAAGTGTCATCTATCATTATAGTATCTTCCTGCATTTGAAGACGTGAAAGATAATCTACCACAACATTAGACTTCCCTGACTTATCAAGAACCGTGATATCAAATTCCTACATCAACAATAACCATCGAGCCAGTCTACCGGTGATTGATGGCTTATTCATGAGATATCTAATTGCAATATGATTTGTATGCACAAATATAGGATACCCTGTAATATAATGTCTAAACTTGTTAAGGGCATATATGACAGCTAGCATTTCCTTTTCAGTAACTGTATAATTCAATTCGGGTCCCTGCAAATTCTTGCTGATATAATATATTGCATTTTCCAACTTGTCAACTTTTTGTCCCAGCACTGCTCCTACAGCATAATTAGATGCATCAGTATGGATTTGGAATGGTAGAGACCAATTTGGTCCTTTTAGAACTAGTGCTTGAGTCAAAACATGCTTAAGCTTTAAAAAAGTTTCATTGCATGCTGAGGTCCATTTAAATTATGCAACTTTAGTAAGTAGTGAATATAAGGGACTTGCAATTTTGCTGAAATCTTTGATAAACCTTTTGTAGTATCCAGCATGGCCAAGAAAACTTCTAACATCTTTCTGCTTCACAGGGTCATTAATATGTTGAATAACCTCAATCTTTGTTGGATCCACTTGTATGCCTTGTACAGATATATGATGACCAAGGACTATTCCTTCTTCCATCATAATGAAACACTTCTCACTATTTAGAGACAAGTTGTAGTCTTCACACCGCTGCAAAACTTTCTTCAAATTACCTAATGCTTGATCAAATTTAGAGCCATAAGTTGTAAAGTCATCCATGTAAATTTCCATAATATCTTTAAAAATATCAGAAAAAATACTGATCACTGTCCTTTGAAAAGTGGCTGGAGCATTACACAACCCAAAAGGAAGAACAAAATATGCATACGTGCCCCATGGGCAAGTAAATGTTGTTTTCTCCTAATCCTCGGGAGCTATTTGTATCTGATTATAGCCACTAAATTCATCCAGGAATGAAAAATATCTCTTACCAGCAAGAGAATCCAATACCTGATCCACAAATGAAAGTGGAAAATGATCCTTCCTTGTGGCTAAGTTCAAGGCTCTATAATCAACACATATTCTCCATTTGCCTCCCTTTTTAGGAACTATCACCAAAGGTGATACCTATTGACTGTCGGAAATAGGATAGATAAACCCAGTTTTCAACAATTTCTGCAATTCTTCTTTAACTATCTCCTTCAAGGCAAGGTTGACTCTTCTTTGAGGTTGTCTGAGGGGGAAAAACTCATCCTTTATGTAAATACGATGAGTACAAACTGCTAGATCAATTCCATTCATATCCTTGTAATCCCATGCAAAAGCATTTCTATGGAGTTTCAGCAAGTCCACTAGGCTATCCTTTTGAGTATCTGCTATATTCTTATTGATGTTCAAATATTTATTCAATTCCACCTCTATTTTGATAGTAAGATCAATCTGATTTATATCAAAAAAATGAGAATAAGACAATTCCTGTGGCAACAAGGTATGCAAGATATCAGTGGCTATAGGAAAGTCCAAACCTACAATATTCGGAACCAATTCCTGCAATTTTTGGTCTTCTATTAATTCATTTATCAGGACCTTATAAAGAATTGATTCTTCATCATATAATTGCATGAGTGGCACTCGACTAATCATCATAAGGTGATTAATAGAGTCAATTTCTTCAGATTCCTCTCCCAAAATAGGCCAAACAGCCTGCAGCTGCTCAAGCTGAGGTTGTGCTGGGGAATACAAGGCTAATGTTTTTGTGGAACTGCCATCTAAAATAGTCATGTCTCTTGATCTACACCCAATATATGCATCAGTTGTGGCAAGCCATGGTCTTCCCAAAATGGCTAGATATTGTCCCAATGTTGCTTTTGGAGATAAAATCATAAAGTTTGCAGGATATTCCCAGGAATCTAGAATAACTACGATATCTTCTATGATACCATCAGGTCTTACTGCAAAGCCATCAGCAAGTTGGAGAACTATGGGTGTAGCCCTTAAACTATCGATCTCTAGATGTTTCATTACTTCCCTTGTCATTACATTAATGGCTGCCCCTAGATCAACTAAAATATTTTTTATTTGACTGCCATTAATGACTATACTCACAACAGGACTACCTGGATCAGAATACTTTGGAATAGCAATTTTTCCTAGCATAATATCAGTCAATTGACCCATAACATGAACTGTTTGTGGATCCTTTTTCTTTCTGCTAGGTTTCCTTAGGCATGCTTCTCTCAATGCCTTACCATATATAGGGACATCCTTTATTGCTTGCAACAATGGAATTTTAACACAAATGTGCTTCAGTTGATCAAGAATATCAAAGCTTTGTTGTTGTTCAGTGGAAACTTCTTTGTCTTTCAGTCTATGTGGAAATGGTGGTAATTTTTGATTTTGAGGTATTATATCTTTAGGATCAAAGATTGGTTGCTCTTCTTGTACCTCAGTAATAACCGGATGAGAGGGATTAGGTAGAGTTGTCCTAGATCGGAGGTGAATATCATCTAGTGATAAAGAATAGACTAGGTATTGATTAGCATCAGCTGAATAAGCTTGTTGTTGCTGCTGAGAATTGATATTTGGATTAGGCAACGGTTGAGTAGGCAACTGTGTTGGCTTAGGAGGTGCAGTTGTAGATACAAGAGGAGGCATTAAAGCAGGAGGTTTTGGTTGTTGAGCAGGGGGCTGATATCCAGAAGATTGGGATGGCTATGATGGGTTTCCCCTCCATTGAGAGGTAGGTTGCCAATTCCCTTGAAACTGGTTCCCTGGACCCTGAGGTGGATACCAGTTTCCCTGTGGCTGCTACCACTGGGGAATTTGATTAGCAAATTGTTGTCCTTGGCCTTGTGATCCATACCAATGTGGGTAGTTACCAAAATTTTGAGAATACTATGGTTGCCATTGGTTATTTGGTGCATAAGAATTACCACTATAGCTAGAAGAGGAAAGTGGATCAGGTGGCATACCTTGTCTTTAAAAATTTGGTCTTCTTTGAGAAACATAGAAGACTTGTTCATCCTCACCTTGAATTGGTTTGAAATCAGGTACCTCAACATTTGCAACCATCTTACATCTGCAATCTTTCTTCCGATGCTTACAATGAGGACAGAATTCTGCAAGAAATGCATCAGCTTCCTCATGCTTCTTCTTAGCTATCAATGTATCCAACTGAGTAGCCATATTGTTTATAATGTCCTCCTTGAAATCTTTTAACAGATGGCTAAGTTCCAATCTAGAAACTCTAGTTCCAGATGCTGATGATGGTGCCCCTAGTTTATATCTCCTATTTTTCTTAGAAGTAGATTTGGAATACTTCTTGCAAATTTGTCCTATTTCAGCCCAAGTAGATTGTGTAATGTCACCTCCTCCCATGAGATCTAAGGAATCGATGCATTCATCACTGATACCCCTCAAGAATATCAATTTGAGGGAATCTTCATTCAAAGTACTATGCTTGGAATTCTTGACACTAAACAAAAACCTTTCCAGATAATCCTCAAGGCTCTCATCTTCAATTTGTGTCATTCTAAAGATATCATCCCCATGATGATTAGTGTCTCTACAATAATCTTTGTATTTCGCAAGAAACAACCATTTCATCTCATCCCATGTGTTGATTGTGCTACTACCCAAGCTCATAAACCATCTCAAGGATGACTCCTTCAAAGTGGCTGGAAAAATTTTGAGTCTATGGGCATCTGTAGTATAGTCAAAACTCCTACAGAGAACATCAAACTCAAACAAAAATGTATCTGGATCCTCTGTCACCAACCCATAGAATTTAGGAAGTGAAGATGTTGGAATGTTCTTGAGGTTAGCATTATCATGCTGTTCAGAGATAGGAAACTCAAACGTTGGACCAGGTGGTGGTGGTGGTGGTGGATTATTCCCAACAGGAGGTGGGTTCCCTTGCATTGGACTTGTGGGGGTTGTTACTATAGGAAATTCTTCTTCTTGTGGACCCAAAAGGAATTGAAGACTACCTTCTGGAAATTCAGACTCGGGGTGATTCAAATTTTGTGGGACTTGATACAGTTCAGCAAAAGGGTTTATATCTGGGAAATTATCTTCTGTATGAGTAGGATGAGTGGGAAGAAATCTACCTCTGGCATCTCTTCTTATATTATGCATGCAGATTCATAAAATTTCAAACAATTAACTAGAAACTAAAATAATCATAAAAGGTTATTAGCTTGACACCATCCCCAGCAGCTGTGCCAAAAATGTCTACTCCAACTTTAATGATAATAATAATATCTCTAATTGAAATCTCAATCCGAAGTTTGGACATTCATATGGTAGAGTTTACTATTTTCATGGCTGGTATTCATTTAGTTATCAATCCAAGAACGTAAAACTTGAAATGGGTCTGCAATATATATGCACTAAGCTCCTTAAATGATTATTTTGCATTACTGTAGTAACAAACATTATGCAGAAAGGAAAGGCAGGAATGGAAATCATAAAAGACTACATGAACGCTTCACAAAACACTGCTGGAATGATCTAATGAAAATAACAGAAATCACACCGTTCTGTCTTGGCTACAGGAATAGTCAGCAGATCTATTTCTAGTAGCTGCAGGAACAATCCAGTCATGAACTTCTACTGCAATTAAGTAAAAACTAACGTCAATGATCATAAACACAGGATCACTCACCAAGTGGGCCCCCTTGGATGAGTGATATCAAACTTCCAGCAAAGTACTTTTAATAGATTAGAACAACATATTCTTTATTCATTTCTTCTTGAAAAATGATTACATATTCTAAAAGAGAAAATTCAGAATGCTTGTCAAAACTCTGCTCAATTCCTTTTCATCTTGTCTAACTCTAAGAAAGAAGGAAGAGCTTATTATAAAGAAAAGATCAACTACAATGGACAACTCAAATTACGCCCAGAAGAAGAGGCGGCTTATTGTCAGATGAAGGAGATAACTGAGAGCTTGGCTGTAGGAATCGTGGATCCTGAAACCGAACCACAGTCTTTGCACGCCAAATCGATATTTTGCAAATTCAATATGCACTAGAGTTAAACTCCCATGGTGAAATGCAACTGCTCCGATTATGCCATACATTGCGCTTGCTCGAATCCCCTTCAGTTTGACCTCTAGTTATCTGAACGTTATTCTCCAGTCCTTAAGCGTGAAAGAAAATCATCCACCGCAGCATCAATTATTATCTGCACTAAAACAAAAACAACATACAAGGACATGCATATGTATCTTACTCAATTAATACATTCATTAACTCACATATGAAATTATCCTAAATAATCTGCATATCACAGGGACAAATCATTTGGCTACAGGAATAAATTGACATGGCTACAGGAATTAACCGACAAAGTTCAAAACATGACTTCATAAGTTCAGATTTAAAACATGGATTACATATAGTCAATTCATAATACTTTACTATCACAATGCAACCCAAAAGATGCCAAAAACCTAAGAGTCATGATAAAAACCATGTCAAAGCATCAACTTATCAATGGATCGGTAATCAAAGATGGAAAACTTCTTACCATGCAAGGTTACACATGATGCTTCTAATATTGCAAGTTTACTCTTCAAGGAAATTGTCAAACTTGATGGATTACCCTTGATCATTACCTCGAACAGGGATCCTAAGTTTTTAGGATATTTTTTGAGAACTTTGTGGCATAAGTTAGGGAATAAATTATGTTTCTTTTCTGATTATCATCCTCAATCTGATGGGCAGACTGAGGTAATAAATAGGTCCCTTGAAAACTTGTTAAGGTGCTTGACCAAGGAGCATGGAACTACTTGGGATACCATTCTCCCACAGGCAGAATTTTCCTATAATGACTCTATGAATAGAAGTACAGGGTTAAGTCCTTTCCAAATTCTGTATGGTACACATCCCAGGGGTATTCTTAAACTTAGAGATGTGAATAATATTGATAGAAGAAGTGCTTAGGCAGATGACTTTGCTGAAGTCATGAAGGATATACACCAATAGGTAAGAGACAAGTTGATTCATACCTTTGAGAAATACAAGCAAGCAACATATCTAAAAAGGAGAGATGTTCAATTTAAGGTGGGAGATATGGTGATGATTCATCTCAACAAAGCAAGACTCCCTAAGGATAAATACACCAAGTTTCTCATAAAGAAGATAGGTCCTTTCAAGGTCCTCAAAAGATGTGGGAACAATGCATACAAAATAGATCTACCTCTAGATGTAGGATTGTCACCTAAAATTCAATATTTTTGATGTATATGCATATAAGGGTGTTGTTTATGATGTTTGTGATGCAGGTCAATCTGATTCCTCTACTGCAGACATGATGGAAGGACTTCCCACACAACTCCAACCTGAAATTGAGTGTATTATGGATCAAAGGGTCAGCAAGAAAACAAGGAGGAAGACTTATTTGTAATACTTAGTCAAATGAAGGAATCAACCTTTAGAAGATGCTACATGGATGGCCTCATAAGCCATTTAGAAGACAAGAACCGAAATTGTAGACATACCCACTCAAGGGACTTGAGTTTCTTTGACCTGGGGAGTATGGTGCAGGGCACCTCTTCTTGTCATGGTGTTTTCATGATTTAGGGGTGTCTAGTATTTGTTTTATGTTTACTTTTATTGTAATAATGGGTTGGATCTCAAGGATCACCCTAGATGTAATAAAATGCCTTTGTGTGGTCAATAACCTCTCAGGTGCACATATAAGCCTAGAGGTCTATTAGGCCATGTGGGCTTGAATTATGAAATTTTGTGTTTTATGATGATAGAATGTTGTCTTAGGTTTTTCGAAGGCTAATGATTCTCTTAATTATGTTTGATAAGGTTTAGGTTCTTAGGGATTAAAATTTATAAAAGCTGCATAAATGTTGTCATTGTTGTCAAAGCAACTTTTGAAAAGTTGTCGGTTAGAATGTAACCTCTCTCTAGTGGTCACAACCATTTCAAATTTGGTTGTTGTCATTTATAGAAGCCTATTTATTCTTTTACAATCGATGAGAAAGGTTGTTGATGGTATTGGATGATTTGGAGAAGTTTGGTGGAAAGTGTAAAGGTGTTTTCCAACCTTGTGAGGGGTAAAATCCAAGTTTTGGTTTTGGTGTGAGTTGAGGCCTTCGTAGGCTTAAGCATTATGAGAGTGAAAGGTGAGTGTGTGCGTGGGGTTTGCCACACTACTGTTTAAGACCTCTCCATCACTTAGAGTGTTTTCCATAATGGATCAGACTCTTTCATGGGAAAACTTTCAAAAACACCTTGTCACCAACTGAAAACTGCATGTCCACTTGGTGTGCATCTGCATACTTCTTTTGTCTATCTTGTACAACCACCAAATTCTCTCTAATATGAGCCACCTCCTCCTCCATATCATGTAACATCTCTAAACCAATATGCACTTTGTCCTCCAAACGGTCCCAAGTTAGGGGTGTACAACATGGTCTACCATATAATGCTTGATAAGGAGACATACCAATAGAGATGTGGTAGCCATTGTTATATGAAAACTCAACCAAATAGAGATAGTCCTCCCAAAAAGACTGTTAATCCATCATGTACATCCTCAACATGTCCTCCAAAATCTGGTTCACCCTCTTTGTATGTCCATTTGTCTTAGGGTGATAAGTTGAACTAACTAAAGCTTAACTTCATCCCTAAATCATGTTGAAGAGTTGTCCAGAAACCTGATGTGACCACTGGATCGAAAACCAATATCATCTAGTGAGGAATACCATGCAAAATCACAACTCCCTCCTAGAAAACTCATGCCACTATTGGTGTTGTATATGATGATCTAATCGAGGAAAAGTACACTATTTTGGTCAAGCATCATGATGACGGGAAGACATGGGCAAACCAACTATAAAATCCATAGATATAATATCCCATTTCCATCCTGGAACCAGCTGTAACTATAATAATCCTGCAGGATGCTGATGTTCTGCCTTCACTCGCTGACACTCTAGGAAACATGACACAAAATCTGCAATATCTCTCCTCATACCAGACCAATGATATATCTCTCAAATCTATGTGCATCGTCTTGACACTTGGATGTGTCGAGTAAGGTGCACAATGTGCCTTTGATATGTTCAAATCTCAAAGACTGTTTGATGGTGGAACATAAAAAGACTGTTTGATGGTGGAACATAAATGCATCCCAAATGTCTAAGAAGTTCATCTGACCCAACTGAATAACCTACATATCTGACCTCAAGATCTCTACTTGTGGCAACCTCTACAATAATATCCCGGTACCACACATATGAAGGAAGGGCACTGAGTATACGACTCCTCAAATCCACACTAAGAGACACTACTAAAATCTCATGCCTCCTGTGTTTCAATGCAACTACTACCACATTCTCCTTACCCTGGATGTATCTCACCTCAAATTCGTACTCACATAAAAACTCCATCCAACACCTCTATCTAGCATTCAAATTTGACTACGTGAAGATATACTGCAAACTGTGGTGATCACTCTACAACTCGAATCAATGCCCAAGAAGAAAATGCCTCCGTCTAAGTAAAGCATGAACCATTATTGCTAACTCTAGATCATGGGTGGGATAATTCTGCTCATGATCTTTAAGTTTCTATGACTCATATGCAATCACACAACCATACTTCATCAATAGTACTCCTAGACCCTCCAAAGAAGCATCTATACACACCACAAAATTCCCCAAAGGGTCTGTAACTACTAGAATGGGTGCACTAGTCAAACGCTCCTTAAGGATTTGAAATGTTATCTCACGTTGTTTTGTCCAAACAAACTTCTTCCCTTTCCTTTGAAGAGAAGTGCTATCCTAGAGAAATCCTGGATATATCTGCAATAATATCCTATAAGACCCATGAAATTGTGCACGTCACCCTCATTAGTGGGTGCTAGCCAATCAATAATCGTCTGTATCTTCAAGGGATCAATTGTGATACCCTCTCCTAAAATCACATGACCAAGATATCTCACCTCTATCTGAAGGAACTCGCACTTTGTCATATTGGTGTATAGATGATTCTCCCTAAGACACTGTAAAACCTAACTCACATGATCCTCATGCTCCTTAACTAATCTTGAATAAATCAAAATATCATTCAGAAATACCAATACAAATCTGTCCAAACACTAATACATTTGGACTAGATTTTTGACTGAGGTTTCCAACAGAGAAGGTATATTGTGGCCAAATTTGATTTTTTTTTGAAAAAATGCCCGCATTCGTCGTAATTCCAACAGAAATTACCCATTTGGTTTTGATGAAGAAGGCATTAGCAATGAGAATTTTCTTTTTTTCAAAAAAGTGCTCGAGTTTGTCGTAATTTCGATGACAGCGGCCATTACAAAATAAAAAAAGAGGCGGGGAATTCATTTGTGAATTGCAATCCCGCGTAGGCGTCCATGGTGACTTCAACCCCCAAGAACATCAAACCCACATCGAAGGCAATCCCACATAGGAGGTAGATTCAAATTGCCCTATTTTTTAATTTCATGTTGCAAAAAATATACATGCGGTGGTTAATTGTCCTAGTTTAATCTCGTAAAACCATAGAACTGTGATTGAGGAGTGATCATTCAATTTTGTATCAGCAATCCCTTCCTCCCGTATACGTGCGTGTTGATTGTTCACATGAGATCACATCTCTTTGCGGCATCATATCAAACAATTCGTGAGCCTTGTCCATGTTTCCACATTTTGCATTCATGTCAAGCAGGGCATTTGCAAGTACAACACCAAACAAAATTCCTCTATCCGTTGTGCTTTGATGGATGTCCATACCCTATTCCAAAGCTCCCATTTTTGTACAGGCAGGGAGGATGCTGGCAAAGGTTGTGGAATTTGGTTTGAAGCCTTCCAATTTTATTTGCTTGAAAGTGTATAAAGCCTTTTTGACAAATCCATTTTGTGCATATCCAGCAATCGTTGCAGTCCACGAGACAACATTTCTTTCAGGCATTCTATCAAATAGTTCATGTGCCTTGTCTATGCTTCCACATATTGGATACATGTCTACCAAGGCAGTTACAACTACAACATCTAACAAAATTTCTCTATCCTTTATGCTTCGATGAATGTCCACACGCTGTTCCAAATCTCCCATTTTGGCATAGGTAGGGAGGATAGTAGCAATGGTCATGGAATTTGGCTTTACACCTGTCGATTGCATTTGCTTGAAATTTTCTAAAGCCTTCTCAACAAATCCATTTTGTGCAGTTGCAACTACATCTGACAAAATTCCTCTATCTTTTATGCTTTGATGGATGTCCATACCCTATTCCAAAGCTCCCATTTTGGCACAGGCTGGGAGTAGGCTAGCAAACATAACTAAAGAAATGCAATGATCAGCTCCAAAGACATCAAACCACTACTAACAAAATCGAGAGTCTAAAATTTGATAGGGAATAGTGTGAGTTGTCCTGAAATAAATATTTTATTTTTAATTTCTACTAAAACATAATTACTCAGTCATTTAATGTTATTAATAAGTGTTTGCTTTATGAAAGAGATAAATGGTTGGCCACAAGTACATGAGTTACTAAATGCACACAAATAAGTGAATTTGATATTCAAAACTATCTACAATGAATTCAATTCTTGTCCATTAGTCATTTATGTTTGCAATAAGCATCTTTCTTTGTTTTTCTTAATCTTTATTCATAGTTATGTGCATATTTCACATTCTATAATTAGGATATCAATTGCTATGGCTGAACACTAGCATGATGTTTGTGTTGTGGTATAGATGCGTGGAAACATAATTATTGGATTTTTATATTATAGAGATCATAAATCTAGATATCACATATTAGTTATAGCTCTTCTTAGATTGAGTCTAAAGTTGACATACAGTCATAAAGCCATTATTAGCAGATCTATCCATTTCTAGTAAAGACAATTGAGAAAGTCATTTTGATATTGAGAGTTTCTTATTTGTTTACCTATTGATCATTATTAAGCCATAATATTTAGGTCTATTTATCTCTCTTGCAAAACCTCTGTAAGTGTCCTAGATTGTCCCTACTACTCACTCTTCAATTTGGAAAAATGGAGTTCTAAAGATTTGTTGCACAAGATGGTGTTGAACGTATCAACAAGGCTAGCATGGAAGGCATGTTCAAGCTTCCACTTGTACAACTTACAACAAATGATTTGTTGATAGAATAAATTCTTGAAATAGGGATACAATCGAAAGACAAGTAAGTACATACAAACCTCCTCAGTTGAAAGTAAAATCTGTATATAAAAAGTGTACATTGAATCCCAATCCATAAACACCATAGAGATACCGATGGAGACTTAATTGGATGTAGTATGTCGCACCAAAGTTGTTAGAGTATTCTAAGCTAGTACATAATGTTTTGTAAAGCCACATTAGTATTTTACCCAGATCATTATCTACCAAAACTAACTATAGTAATCCTTTTGAGGATTAATTTCATGGTGCTAGATCTTCATTTAGTTCCACTTCTTGTTGGAGATAACAACAGTTATTTCTTGAGGTAGATGAATATCCCATCAACAAAGGACAAGACCCTTTCTAGAATATAACAAATTCTACTCCAACAAAAGATCATCGGGGTTTCACTAGAGATATTGAATAAGAGATAGACTTCTATTGTTGCATTAAAAGCATTGGCATGTTCTTCATTTATTGATGTAAACTCTCTGTGACACCACCACAACCAACAAAGGTGTAAAAAGTTGTTTGCAATGCATGGATTTTTAGTATTTTCCTTTGAGAAAATAGAATTAAAGTATGGCAGCCAGCTCCTGAGGGAAAGACCATGTCAGACAATAATTTCTATTTTCTTGCCTATGAAGAAAGACCATGTCAAACAATATCAACGAACAACAAAATAAGGAGACAATTGCTAGATTGTGGTCTAACTTGAAAAGAAAAGGTGATGGAAAATGTTTGTCAGTGCAAAATTTGTAAGGGGTTAAAGAGTAGAAGACTTCTAATCAAAACAATGAAGAAATATCGTGGGTTGCATGGTCACATTGAAGGTGGACATGATTATCATCCATTGGTAAGTTTTTCATTATATCATTTTGACAATTTATATACATAATAAATCACGTGATGATGAGATCATGATCACAGTTTATTTATGTATATCAATTTTATATAGGTCGAGCACCCCAGAGCACATGGTATGGATCAACACAACCTTGAGAATATGGTTTTCAAAGTGGATGAACATGGAGGTGTGAATATCGAAGCTAAAGATAATGATCCCATGGAAGATGACGATCATGAGCCAGAAAACACAATTGAAAATGATGGTAAAAGTGCATTGATCAATGACTCGTTTAGTACTCACATAGCTGATCATGATTATGAAGATGACCTTGATGTTGTTCATGATGTCCCTCTACTTGAGAAGGCATCTGAGGCCCTTTATGAAGGCTCGCAGGCAACTCTTCTCTCCGTTGTATTGTTGTTGGTGAACTTGAAGGTTATGAATGGTTTATCCAACATAACAATGTCACGTATGTTAAGGCATATCATATATGTCATAATAAACTGTGAATCATGTTGTACCATTAATATTCTTTATTATAACAAATTATATTTTGTTGTTGTAGATTGATAGGTGAGTTTTTGTTACCACCATCAAATATTCTACCTCGCTCATACCGAGAATTATCTGTCGTTATGAAAGATATTGGAATGGAGTATCAAGCAATAGATGCTTGTCCCAATGATCATATTATATATCACAAACAACAAGAATTTCAAACTGAATGCCCTGAATGTCGTATCAGTAGATATCGAACAGATCAAATAACAAAAAGGGTTCCTCCCAAGGTTCTTCGCTATATTCCCATTATTCCACGTATGCAATGATTATTCAAGTGCACTACCTTGGCACAATTCATGGATTACCATGCACGCAATAGAAGTTGAGATGACATTATTTGAATGCCTGTGGATGGTTCAGCATTTATGGACATAGAGGAAAAGTGGCCACACTTTAAAGAAGAACCTCGTAATCTCAGGCTTTCATTGGCAGCGGACGGTGTCAATCCATTTGGAGAGATGAGATCTGCTTACTTAGTGTGGCCTATTTTTGTTATCAACAATAACATTCCTCCATGGATGTCAATAAAGAGGGAGCACATAATGTTGGCAATGATTGTTCCAGGTATTTTATCATTTAAATATAGTCGTCTAAATTTAATTATAAATATTGCAGTAAAATGGTCATAATAATTATGTAATGTTTTTGTTCATTCGATTAGGTAAGTACCAAGTTAAAGATATGAATGTATATATTGAGCCTCTTATCGACGAGTTGTTGGAGTTATGGAATGGTGTCACTATGTATGACGTCTCTAGACCAACAGGAGAAAGAAAATTTCAATTCCGTGTGATGCTTCCATGGAAAATACACGATGCCTCAGGGCTAACACATTTTTGTGGTATGTTATAGTGTTTAAGTTGTGCATGAACATTATAATTCAAAAAATTATCATATTTAATCCAATTATACATTATCTTGTAGATCTTCAAACAAAGGGAAAATTTACATGTCTTGTTTGTGGTCCAAAGATGAAATCTCATCATTCAAAAAGTTTAGGAAAGCAAGTGTTTGATGAGTATAGGAACTTTCTCCACAAAAATCATAAGTATCGAAATACTGAAAAACATCTTTTCAATGGGAAAGAAGAGAATACATCAAAGCCACGAAGAATGACACCTCATCTATGGAAGTTGGAATATAATAGAATTAATCGTCAAGGTAATTCCATTCCATCTATTGGTTTGTCATAAAACATCTTTTCTATTTTGTTTTGTTTACTGATGATGTGATTGATGATCATGATGGTCATGAAGGCATAAATGACCACCTTCCTAAGGGAATAAAAAGTTATCCCCGACAATTTAGTAGGTTGCCCTATTACGAGCAGTTACAAATTGTTCATTTGTTTGATAGTATGCATATTGGAAAGAATATAACAAAGACATTATGGAAAATATTGGATGGAAGGCGTGACAAAGAAAAAATTGTCAAAATATGTAGTGACATTCAGGATTCCAATCATGCAATGATAAATGTCATTCAATCAAATAGCCATGGAGACCAAATTAATATAAGTGAGCTTCCTTGGTTATTAACAGACCAGCAAAGCAATGCTATAAAAGAAGTCATACGAAAAATTCGATTTCCCATAGAATTTGTTGTGAACATAAACAATCTCATATCAAAGAAAAGTGAATTTGGGCCAAGGATGAAAACACATGATTGGCATACCTTCATTAAGGTAATTCATGTTCTTGTGTTTTTAGTATGTATTTAAAAACTGAGCGTACGTGTACTTTTCATTATGTTACAAAAAAATGAAAAGATAATTTTATAATTGTTGCAGTACGTTCTACCTCTATCTCTCCCAAATGACTTTGACAACAATGTCAAGAAAGTCATATATGAGTACCCAAAACACATCATACTTGATACTATCAATTTTCAAAATAAAGGTTCACCCTTGTTTACAATTCTTGCACTTTTCATATATTTAATGTATTATTATTTAGGTGTTGTCAATGTTACTGTGCAAATGCCGACACCACCTCATCAAAGGTCACCCTCACCTGTATTGTCGACTGCAATGTCGGCAACATGTAGCATGTAGACATCCTCTAGTGCACATCATATTGGCCCGCCCACTGTTGGTAGATCCCTCTTTTTCTCTATCTTCTATCATGTGTTTATTTCCCTTTAAGTGTTCTTTCTTGAATTCTAATGCCATTTCATAGTGGATTCATTTTTTGCAGGAGGAGATGCACATGAGGATGTGCCACAGGTGACTACTACTAATAACATAGCATCATTTCCTGGATCTTCTCGTATTGCTAGTACGGGAACATTGCAGGCCACAATCGTGGTGAGCGACAAAGAAATGCTTCCCTTAAAGATACAAAAGGTTCCAGGTACTTTAAAATTATTATTATATATACTCTAATTGTAATTTACTTTATGATCACTCGTTTTGGACTAATATTGATCCCATGAATTTTTTGCAGGCAATGATATTTTCTATAAACATCTTAGTGACATTGCATTGCAGATATTTGGGCCCACCATACGTAAAAGGTGGTACATCATATGTGAACTAACCCTTATCCACTTTTGATTTCATATCATTGCTAGAAAACTTTTCCTTTGATCCATTTCTTGAAGTGTAATAAATGTAGCTTCAGTTCATTTTTGAATCTAACAGGTTTGTTTTTGCTTTAAAAGGTGGAATGACCAAGAAAAAAGGTTAAAAGATGAATTGACAAACCAAATGGTTGAGTGGTTTGGAAATGACACCTTTGACAAAACCAAGCTCCTTGAAAAAGCTGACACATATCTAAAGTATGTGAGGGACCAATATAGGACCCATTTGGAGAGGAACCTAAAGTACGAGCGTCCCCCCATGATTCCAGAGAGGGAGTGGAAGGACCTGATTTTGGATGCCAAGGAGAGAATTGAAAGGAAAAAAGGAAATACACCAATAGACGCCAGAAGAAGGTACGGGATACTATTCAGAATGTAATTATGTACTAATTAATTACTCTTTATATTTATATAATCTAACATATTTCAAACTTTTTATAGACTGAGTGACATGTCAAAGGCAACCAAGGCAAGGCAAGAAAAGCATGGGCAACACAAACTCGGCTCTGGTGGTTACATGAAACTTGCTGCACGAATTGTAAGTATCTCATGTAAACTCCCATATTGTCTCAAAATATTAATAAATTGCAAATGTTTTTTTTTTATCAAACAATGCAAGCAAAATTCATGGTACCAAGCAAAAATGCAGGGCTCTGAATTCAATAGAACGCCCACAGAAGATGACAAGAGAATTGCCTACTAGCAAGGCTATTCAGTCGTGGCTAATCGGCTACGAGAATTGAGTGGGCATACACAACATTTGAGTGCATCTGTCACACAAGTAAATATGGTAAATGGAAGTTGTTTCAAATTGAATACTTTACCAATAATCTAATTGATGTTGAGTTCCAACATAAAGTGACTATATTTGTTTTAAATAAGCAAGCAATGATAACAATGTGCATATCATTGGAATGCAGCCTGCTAATTGTGAAACACCACCTGCACATGAACGTCCGGATGTGCATCCCAGTAGTGGAGGTATTCATTTGCTATTCAAATTTATTTATTTAGCTATTAATACAATTAAACATCTTAATTTTTAATTACAGTAGTAATTAATGTAACCTTTCTTGTTAATAATTTAGAGCATGTAGTCGGTGGTGAGCAAGTGGAGCATGATCTAGGTACACAACCTTGAGAACATGATGTTCCCCACTCAAGTGAAGAGGACCATGATGTTCAGCATGTTGAAGTTGAGGCTACACAAAATGATGTGGCCCCATCAGGTAAAGAGCACAACAATTATGTTCTCTAAATTAATGAAATACTTGTAACAATAATTTTTATTTTTTTTTAATTTAACCCATTTCTTTGTTATTGCAGAGGACTCCCCTTCGCTTCAGTATCCTCATCCTCAGTATACGACTAGGCATACATTGAGATCACGAGCAGTTGGCAGAACATTTGTAGAGGGGGGAAATGGTGAAGACACCGATGTTCCACTTAGTCTTTTCATAGCTTCAAAGAAAAAACAAAGAAAGAAATGATTGTAATCTAACTTATTTGATAATGACTGATTTTTATGTGTTAGTGAATGTAATTATGTGCTAATTAATGGTTATGGATGATATGTATTAATTAATCTTGATGAATGTTGTGTGTTAATTAATGTTAATCAATGTTATGTGTTAATGAACGTTATGTGGTATTAATGAATGAATGCTATATTTTATTAATGGTAGAAAGAATTAATGAATGAATGTTATAAGATGTTAATGGGGAATTTAGAGTGATGTTAGGGGGGGGAGGGGCCAAATGAGCTTCCACCTTCACGTGGTTGGCCCTGTTAAGTAGAGAATATTAAACTATTCTCGAAACCAAGTGAAGCTCAACAAGGTAACACACTTTTCAATATTTCATTATGTTGCACAGTTAATCTTATTGAATAATGTATATTGAATCTTAATTGCAAGGTCCAACAGAGCCAACACGAACAACAACACCACGAGTTGTTGGGTATAATGAACTCCCATATTGTCTTGTCTTTACACGAACAATATGAGTTGCTTCTAGTGTTGATATCCAAGGTGGGACTGCAAAAGTTATGAATATGCCTCATCCTTGTAAGTTTTTTTATTACAACTCCTAATTCTTGAGACTAAACTTTTTGTTCTTGATGTTTTTTACTAGTTGTCATAACCTCTAACTTTGATGCTTGTGCCTTAATAGAACTAGATGTTTCTTGTATGCATACTTGGTCAAGGACTGCATTATGATGCTATAGGGCTACAAACTAAGATTATTTATTGTATTGAGTTGCACATTTGACATGAGTTTCCCTATGACTGCTATGCACATTTATGTATATACACTATTTCTAGTCTATATATTGATATTAATTTGGAGAAAATATTACAAAACTCAGAGTATTCTCCATAAGACTAGAAAAAAGCTCAGATAAATTTCTGCAGCGTTTTCTTACAATTACTTGCAATCAATTTTTTAGGAGTCCTGGTATCCATTTATAATAGTATGGATGCATACAAGCTTTGGACCCTTCAAAAGAAAGTTTGTTACAAACAACCGGTCATTTTCAAGAAGCGGTTATAAGTCCTTTTTTAGCATCTGTGACTTCCTCTACTTCTTGTTCTGTTGCAACCTCCTGTAACTGCTCCCAAGCATCTTCTTTCTATCCCATATACTTATCTTTCCACTCCTGATACACATCATCACTAGGCCAAGTAAAACTAGCAATCTTCTATTTCATATCTTCTAGCTGCTTCCAAGTGACTCGTACATGCCCAATCTCTGTTTCTATGAAACCATAATGAGATTTCACTTTTTCAATTTCCTCAATTGTTTGGACAAATAAGGATGTGTCATCAGTACTAATAATCTGATTGATCCTTAGGGACAAATTGTTGTCCACCTCCTTTAACCAAGTCTTCTCTTCCTTTAGCTGGATAGGACCAATGAAACCTCCTGGAAACATTTCAAATTTATGATTTGCATATTCTTTCCTATAAAGTTGGGCTTTTCTTTTTATACCTACTCCTTCCACTGAAAGAATATTCATCTCTTTTATAAACTCACATGTGGACCTTAGATTGGCATTCTCTTCTGCATCTACATGGGAAGAACACATGAGCTCTAACTCTTTACATCTTAGCACCCACTTATTTAGGATTGGTTCCAAAGTGGCTTATTCTTCTCTCAATTTGATCAAAATCTCAAGAATCCTCTTCATATTTATGTATACATTGGAGGTTTTGACTGAGTCAGCAAACTTCAAGATGGTGGCTTTCACCTTCTCCTCATATTTGTTTGCATACAATGTCTGAGCTTGTTTCAATTTTTCCAACTCATGTTGGACATTTTCAGATAATTGGGAACTAGAAGGCATAGGAGAAGGGGGATATTCAATGATGGGACTAGTAGGAGGGGGTCTTGCTGGAGAGGAGGCTATCATGAGTGTAGAAGATTCACCAGGATGATATTGACCTGCCAGTTGACTCTGGAGTCTAGCAATTATGTTGTCTTTGTTGGCTATTCCTTCTTTAGCATCATTGTAAGCTTTTAAAATAGTCTCCAACTTCAGTTGGAGATTAGCCTTTTCTTGTGCCTCTTTCTCTGCCACTGCAACACTGAATTTGAAGTCTCTAGGATTGTGCTTGCAGCTTCCACTACCCCTGTGTCTTGGACTCTTTTAACTATCATGCCTCCTAAGAGGCTAGAATCTGATGCATCCTTCCTTCTTTTGTTTTCATCCTTTTAAAGACCACATGACAAGAGAAGCATTATCTTTGTTGAATGTCACTCCTTCCATAGGCTTTGTTTCTTTCCTCACTGCATCAAGCACCAAGGCATCAGCTATATCCCATTCAGGGACAATCAACACACCAGCCTTTGCTACCATTTCTCTTCCTTTCTCAGGGGTGATTGCTTTGAACTCCTCCATCATTTCTTTCTTAACCTCTTCTTCTACCTGAGTTGCAATTTTAAGAGGTTGTTCACTTTTCCTCTGTTCACATCTAGTCTTGAATTGACCAATATTTTTCTTCCATAGAAACTGTATAAAAGCTCCTGATGTGACAAAATTACTGTCAGCTAGGAATTCTTCACTAGCTTTCTTAACAGTAAGGTCCATTTCTTGGCCCTTTAACTCACCATCAATCAAATCCATTTCAGCATTAGGTGGCTCTTCGGGCATCCCCTCTTGGGTCTCCTCATAGGTATAGGCAATCTCACTGAGACTCCCTAACTGCAATAATTGTTCAGCCACAGCTTTTTCATCTCCAATGTGGATAGGAGACTGAGATGGAGAATATTGAGGCTCGTCAGTTTCAATTTCCTTTCCCACTCCCTGCTTCTTAGGGGAATTCTGGATGTCAATGACATCTTCAATTTTCCTCTTCCCTTTTGAAGTGGAAGGCTCACCTGTCACTGGCATTATCACAGTGTACTTTGACCTTTTGTGCATTACATAGTCACCACGTGGGATATCTCTAGCAAAGGTAGGCTTAGCCAATACCATCTTAGCCTTATCAGGCTCATTTTGCATTATGGCCTCCCTCTTTTCTTTTAAGGTCTGCATGAGATCTTCAAAATAAAGAATCAGGAATTTTATTTTCTCCTGAAATGGACTAAAGCTAGAAAGGGGGTCATAGCTAGTGTCAAATTGATGGATAAAATCAAGGGCTTTCTTATATGCCACCCACTTCTCCTTCCTTAGTTCTTTCTCATCTAAGCTGAATTCATTTCTATTCAAAACTTCTGGGAACTAAAATTGATGTGGCCTACCTCTGCACACTGCTCTTTTTCTGAACATGCCATTGAAAAAATCCTCGGGGTCTGCACATCTTGACACTGCAGTAGACAACCTATATGGCTTAAAGAATTCTTCAAAAAATCTCCATCCACCCTTAGTGATCACAAAATGGTGAGCCATGGTAATAGTTGGGAAAATAGTCCCTTTACCTCTATTGGTTAGCTTTGCTTCTTGTACTCCCCCAATTTGTCTCAGGACTTCTGCAATCCCTATCTTCAATGGGACCTGATAGGGTAGTAAAAAGGGGGTGCCTCTAAATCCAAACACTCTAAAAATAGTAGACACAGGGTACAAATATATGTCTCCCCAATTGTGAACAATCTTGATATCCTCTGCAAACTCCTTTGGTCTGAGAAACTCCAAAAGAGCCTTAGGAATTCTAGGGTTTTCTTTGCATAGAAGAATCCTAATTTTAGATGCAAACCATCTATCAAACTTTAAATAACTTGCATCTTCTCTATCCCAAGATAGAACAGTACTCCACAATTGCACTGGCGTCTCCTCTTTATCCTTGACCTTAATCAAGTCCATCTCCTTTCCAAAATAATCAGCCCCTTTGAATAGAAACATATGCATTAACATGGAGTACCATCCAAATGGCCTATCCACCTTACCTTTTTTATTCATACTAGCCCTTTATGAATTGCACCAGCAAGGTATGAGGCATAATCAAATGTTATTTCTAGGGAGGGGTTTAGAATTTGTGCAATCATTAACATATAATGGGTTGGCATATTCTTTTCAGCATCCTCTCCAAAAATCTGGCATAATGCCCAATACATACCCTTAGCTCTCATAGTGAATAGGTTGAGAAAGAATGGTTCCATTATGCTAGGGTCTACAACTGTTAACCCCCCTATCTTTACAAAGAATTCTTTCAATGGGTCACTTCTAAGATGATCCCTTTGTGTGTTGTAAACTTGGGCTAACAACTCAAAGTCAATAGGTTCTAACAAATTGGAGGACTCACTGAGTTTAAACACTTTCCTGAATTCATCTTCATTTATCTCAATCAGGACTGATCCCTTTATGTTCCTAATGCATCTTGCCATAGAGTCATAATTTTGTGCAATCAAGGCTAACAGATCTACATCCATAAAAACACCTGGGACTACAAGCTTTCCTACATCCTGCTCCCATATGCCAATCAAATGAGCTGGGGAATTCCTCTGCCCAAAACCGACTTTGAAGAGTCCTAAGCTTGACAATCCTATTTTAGGGTCCCTGAACCAATTACCCTTATCATAAAGGCCATCTCCAATTTTTAGATGAGGGTTCTTAGGTACTAGCTCTTTGGCCTTAGCCCCAGCATTGGTGGACATGGTTAATTGCTCTAAAAAATCATCACAAATATTTCAGTCCTGGTAATTCACTTTCCCTATAAATTCTCTTCTGGGTGTCATTCTGGTCAAACAATTATACCACTAGAAGCTAGCACAGGCCTCTAATGAAGTAATTCATATAGCAGTATTTGAGAACAAACCAAGAGTTATCAAGAAAAGCACAAGAAACCTGATTATTCGCTTGAAGAAAATCACTCTGCCACAATTCACTCTGCAACAAACTTCGATGAAACAATACTTAGCAATCAAGTTGATGCAAACTGAAAAGGGCAAGTTGGCATTTAAGTTTTTAGAAATTAACTTTGCATGCTTCAGCTTTCTTTTCAGAATTAAATTTGACAAATCAAATTCAAAACTGGCTCCAACGGTTCATAATTTCTCTAAGTCTTTCCTCTGTTTCGCTCTTTCACTACTTCGCAAAACATAAAACCCGTGCTCTTTTCTTTCGCGAAACAACGCTGGCCATTGGATCTTGAGAACTTACATCGCCTTTATCTCTGTTTAATCTCTTTTCTTTAGTGTCTGGCCCTACCTCCTTTTCGCCACTTTGCGGAGTTTAACAGTCATGCACTTTTCCTTTGCGAGGCCACGCCAAGCATTAGATCAAACTCAAATCACCCAGCCTTTAACTCCAACCGGGACCGTCAATCCTTTTAACTAACCGCGCCTCATCTTGACAGCTAACGGTTTTCGCCATTTTGCTGAGGTTAAGTTGCGGGCATCTTCGGGTCAGGAAACAACGAGAAGCGTTGGATCAATCTTGAGATGAATGCCTTTTAAGTGGGCCCTTTATCTAGGAATTACTTACCCCACTTGTTATTCGGTTAATAAACGCCACATGGCAGTCGACCATTAGCCCTGGAAACTCCTTTTGGTTCCACCCTTAATCCGCCACGTGTTCCCTTTTACTATTCCCACATAACTGTCGATTACACCTAGGCGGGCCCTCAACCACTTTTTTAAACCACATGTCACGTCACTCCTTCATGTGATTTCCACCTGTCTTTCGTGACTTCATGAACATTATTCTTCATTTGGCTTGCAGCCGTGAAACCACAAGAACCATTAGATCAAAACAAACCTGATCTGCTTTTAACTTCATACCATGCCTATCCCTTGGGCCCATCGGCATTTTCACTACTTCGCAATGACTAACTTGCTAGCATCTTATCTTCGCAAATTCACGCGAGCCGTTAGATCTCAAGAACTTGCTCATTGTTTACTCTTTTTATGACAACCTTGCCCGGACCCACTTTATACCGCCAACTCAGTGCCTTGTCACCGCCATATCATCGCCAACTAGGGTTACCACATTTACTACCACTCTTAGCGGGACCCTCCACCTTTTCACTATTTCACTGAAGGTATAGCTCGTGCATCTCCCGGCCACAAAACAACGAGAAGCCATTGATCTTTTTCCAAGCTCTACAAAAAGCAGCAGTTGTTATGCCATGTCACTCCTCCATGTGATTTCCACCTGTCTTTCGCGACTTCGTGAACATTATTCTTCGTTTGGCTTGCAGCCATAAAACCATGAGAACTATTAGATCAAAACAGACTTGATCTGCTTTTAACTTCATGCCATGCCTGTCCCTTGGGCCCATCGGCCTTTTCACTACTTCGCAATGACTAACTTGCTAGCATCTTATCCTTGTGAATTCACGCAAGCCATGAGATCTCAAGAACTTGCTCATTGTTTACTCTTTTTATGACAACCTTGCCCGGACCCACTCCATACCACCAACTCAGTGCCTTGTCACCGCCATGTCATCGCCAACTGGGGTTACCACATTTACTACCACTCTTAGTGGGACCCTCCACCTTTTCGCTATTTCGATGAAGGTATAGCTCGTGCATCTCCCGGCCACGAAACAATGAGAAGCCATTGATCTTTTTCCAACCCGATCATTCTTTAACCAAAGAAGACCACTTATCTTTGGGACCCACCAAACCCTTTTGCCATTTCGCGAAGGTTAAAACACATTCAGCTTGATCTCACGAAACCATGTTGTCCGTCCAATCAAATGAAACTTGATCAATGTTTAGCTTTGGCCCAAACCTATATGTCGGGTCCACCTTCGCCTTTCGCTACTTCGTGGAAACTAAGTTTCGAGCACTTTTTGGTCACGAATCAATGCGGGCCGTCAGATCAACAAAAAATCGCATGATACTTATAAGGCCCGATGGACATTAGAAAAGGCAGATAAAAAGCGAACAAGAATAAAATATTTAAAGGGACCGCCTAGGCAAATGACAAGGGGAGAACACTTTTATGATAAATGGACCCATCGTTTAAGTGAATAGTACAGTAACGCCAAATTAGAAACCAAAAGGGCTTTTCTAAGGTATTATTTTTTTTTATATCGATGATAATTGTTACTTTTTTTATAAAAATGGTCATCGTCAGAATTACGACGAATACCAAGCTTTCGATCGACGACTTCTTTGACCGTCGGTAGAGTCCATTGGATTGTCAAATTTCTGATGGGCATGGCATCGTCGACCGATACAACACCGAGTTTTCAACGGTGGATTTTGTCGACACTCCGACGAAAATTCGTCAAAAATCCGACAAACGGTCGTCGGAAGTCAACTCTGAATGTACTAGTGAAATATAACTTGAATACACCATTCATCAAGCTCATGAAAACCGATGCTACATTCATGAGACCAAAAGGTACCATTGTGAACTCATATTGGCCATATCTAGTATGGAAAGATGTGCGATGAATGTTTGCCTCATGAAACCTCAACTAATGATACCTAGACTTAAGGTCAATCTTGGAGAAGACCTTTGCATCCTTAATATGATGAAACAAGTCATCTATTTGAGGCAAAGGATATTGGTTCTTAACCATCACCTTATTAAGTTGCATGTAATCAATGCATAATCAAAGAGATCCATCCTTCTTCTTCACAAATAACACAGGTGCACCCCAAGGGGACACACTAGGATGAATAAACCCCTTCACCAACAAATCCTCCAACTGAACCCTCAACTCACTTAACTCCTATGTGGTCATCTAATAAGGAGCCTTAGAGATAGGATCAACTCCTGGCACCAAATCAATCCTAAAATCAATATCTTGCAGAGGGGGCATACTTGGAATCTCACAAGGAAAAACATCTACAAACTCCTGAAGAATGGGATGCTGATGCAATAAATCCTCTGAACTAACTCCCTCATCCACATCCTTCACTCTAACTACAAATAGCTGGAAATCCTTACTTGCACACCTCTTCATCTACATAGCAAAAATCATGCGAAGAGAGATAGGTCTCTAAATACCTACAATCTCCACACTCTTCACACTATCATCCATGCACTGCACTCTCTTACCTCTACAATATATCTATGCTTGGTGAGGTCCAAGCCAATCCATACCAAGAACCATGTCATAAGATCCCAAAGACATAACCTGAAGATCCACAGAAGTATGGAAATATCCAAAAACTAAAGGACAACTGAGCACAAGGGAATCCACTTCCACCTTGGACCCCGTAACTAACTCTACCTACCACCTATCATCTTTATTTATCATAGCAAGCCCACATTTCTCTACTAGAAAAGGAGAAATAAAATAATCAGATGCTCCTGCATCAAATAACACTAAACAAGAGATAGCACCTATCACACCTGTTGTCTCCACAACGGTGGCCTGATGCTAAGCCTGATGGTTATCAACTGCTACAAATACATGATGAGACATGCCTGCATCTCCTACTGTAGGCTCAAAAGTGGTTGGCTTCTGTTGCCCTAACATTTGTGAAGTACGTTGAATACAATGAACGCCAATGTGTCCTGGTTGTCCACATGCAAAACAATCTCTCCTGCCAAACACTCTACTACTTGGTGTTATACTTGATTGTTGAATACTTCCTCTACTAGAAGTTGGTTGAGAACTCCGCGCTAGTTGAGAAGGAGTAGGTCTCTTGTCACGCTAACAATCGCGACTCCTATCAACCTGAAATCAGGCACCTCGTGTAAAGTTTTGCCCCTAAGAATACTACTTCTTAAACTATTGATCACTGCGGAAAGAAGAAGGATGGCTCCTAGCAAAACCTTAAGACTGTTGTTGAGAACCTCTCACAACAAATCCTTTAATGGGTTCACTAACTGT
Organism: Cryptomeria japonica; assembly: GCF_030272615.1. Classification (NCBI taxonomy): domain Eukaryota; kingdom Viridiplantae; phylum Streptophyta; class Pinopsida; order Cupressales; family Cupressaceae; genus Cryptomeria; species Cryptomeria japonica. Next base: position 590,613,289 of record NC_081412.1, on the reverse strand, counting down.
CTACCCTCTTGTCGCACCACCAAATGCTAAGGAAATATTCTCCTCTACTATCCTCACCTTCTCCACAGTTGCCTCCGAGGTCTTAGGTGAATGTGCATTTGAACCTCTCCACTAATACGATCACTGAGACCTCTCACAAAGTGTTGAATCAACATCGGCTCATCATCTGCAATCCCATCATACTATCTAAGCTCAAATAACCTACACTCATACTGCTCCATTGTTATCCTTTTTTGTCTCAAATTGTGGAACTTATCAGCCTTCCTCTGCGTCCAATGCTCTGAAATAAATATAGCATGAAACCGCTCCAAGAACAACTCGCAAGAAATTGTCACTATGTCCAAATGCAGCTTTTATTCCTCCATGTGCCACCATGTCATCGCAAAATCACGAAGGTGCATAATCCTGCATCTCGCCTTGGTGTTACTGCTACATGGGTGCATAGCGAAACACCTACCCAAGTCCAATAACCATGTATCTACCTCCATGCCACTACCTAAGCCATCAAAAGTATGAGGGTGAGTCCTCATCAAATCTCTCATGTGACTAGCTGCACGCTCCTCTTGATCCACCTCAACTCTCCTCCTAGGAGAATGCAAATGCTCTCTCTCCTCATGCTCTGAATGACGAGATCCCTCCTACTAGTTCTCCTCTTGTCTCAGTCCTAGTTGACCAAGATTCTCCTAAATCACATTCACCAACTACGGAATCACATCATCTCTAGGTTGATCCTGCTACTGCTCCTCATGGTGTGACTTAGAAACCTCAGGGCGAGGATTCCTATGACTACCCATGTGAATAGCACGACGATGATCTCTACCCCTAGCAGGAATGTTGTCTAAGCAATATGTAAAAGAAAACTATAAGCTAACCATCTAGGGAAACTATAACAAGAAAATAAATAATAGGGATAAAACTACTACGCTACCTCATGCTAAATGCTAACATGCACAATGGGATCAAATAAAACCAGAGTACCCAATGTTTGAACATGAGCTCTGATACTAGATGTAATGGCCGCCAAAATACCCTAGAGAAACTAAGCATCTAACATACTAATGTAGATAAAACAATAAAATTATTTAACATCTATAATCAACTAATGCAAAATATAGTTCTCTATTTTTTAATTACACTCATTAACCAATTAACCATTATGAACATGCGTCATTACATGTTTCATTAATTTATGCCAGCGGAAATAAACAAAAGCAACATTAATATTTCTCTAGGGTACTTAAACCTCATTACCAAATGTGTTTTAACCCAACATTTCCTATCTACATGTTCTTTATCCTTTTCCATAATGCAATCCTAATGCATAGGTATATTCCATCTTTACTAATCCATTTAAACATAATTCAGTTCCATCTAATTCCCTAACATGGTCATGTATTTTAACACTAATTCCAAACGCATAATGCAAGAATCTTAATGTAATCTTCTTACTTAACAAACCCTTACATTAAATAATTTAAAAAGTTGAAACAACATTGGCTTTTGGGGGGTCAAATGAATTCATTTAGAAGTTTTGTTTTTTAAGTATTTATCCCTTATTTTAAACTTTCCAAATAGTATAAAATAGTATAATTTTTAATATATTTAATTTCATTAATATATTTTTATTTTATTTCTTATTAATATAGGGTTTTCACTGAACATGAACTTCTTTGTTCAATTCTTATGGAAAAATAGTAAACATCTAGGTATTGAAGTCCTCTTTCCAACCAAAAATAAATAAAATTGATTTTCATGACATATACAACAAGTTATGTAATATCAAATGGACATATGTCAAAATTACAGTTAACTTGAGTTCAAATCTTAATAAATTATGAAATATTGAAGATAATGTTACAAAACCAGTTGCAAATACTAGATATGGATGTTACACAACCAAATTCGAAAGAATTGCATTCATATCTATTATAGAAAAAACGTTCTGCTATACAAAGTGAGTATCACTCTTTGAAAATGTTGTTTTTGGAAACAAACTAGTGTTTGAGGGAGATAGAAAAATAGAAGCAAATTGATTCCAAAAATTATCAAAAAAATATTTTTAGAATCTACATACAAAATGACACAAATCACTAGTTCACATCATCTATAAATTCCTTGCGATTTAGAAGTAATAGGTGTCTAAATCTAAAGTTTTTTTTGAAAATGAATATTGCAAAGTCAAAGTTGGCAAAAAAGTGTAACCCACTATTGTGGGTTCACACACACACACACACACAAATATATATACATACATACATAGATGTATGTATGTGTGTGTGTATGTATACATACATACATGTATACATACATACATACATACATACATACATACACACACACATACATACATACATCTATGTATGTATGTATATATATATATATGTACATACATACATACATACATATATATATACATACATACATCAGACCTGATATTATGAATGCAGTATGTATTGTTTCAAGATTTCAGAGTAATCCTAGAGAAAATCATGAATTAGCAGTAAAAAGGATTTTCCGATACCTACAAGGCACTATAAATCTTGGATTGTGGTATCCTAGAGATGGAAATTTTGAATTATGTGCATACACAAATGCAAATTAGGCAGGAGATGTGGATGATAGAAAAAGCACCACCGGCAGAGCATTCTTTCTTGGAAGCAGACTAGTTTCTTGGTTGAGTAAGAAACAAAGTTGTACATATTTATCAACAACAGAATCAGAATATGTTGCAGCAGCAACTAACTGTAAACAGGTACTATGGCTTAAGCAAATGTTGAAAGACATAAAGGTAAAATGCAAGGAACCTATTACTATCTATTGTGACAACACTGCAGCAATTGATATATCTAAGAATCCGGTACTACACTCTAAAACAAAACATGTTTCCATCAAACTGAATTTTCTAAGGGAAAATGTTGAAGCAAAGGAAATAAAACTGGTTTATGTGAACACTAAAGAGCAGATTGCAGATATCTTCACTAAACCTCTGCTTAAGGAGACTTTTGAATATCTCACAGACCAGCTTGGGGTCATACCCCCACCGTTAGAGACTTAGGAAGTTGATGTTTGTCATCAACCGGCAGAATTAATAGAGAAATCTTTTACTCCAGCTTTGATGAGGAAGCTACTTCTCCGGAGGAGTAGTTGGTATACTAAATTGGTTGGTATTTTGTATATGAACTTGGTTTCGTAATAAATCTGGCATTTGATGTCAAAGGGGGAGAAATTGGTATGGAAAAACACAAGGAAAACACATGTTGCTCCCAGGGGGAGAGATTGTTATTTGGAAGAGATTATTACTCTCTGTATCTATATTTTAATTTCTGGTTATGATCTCTTTTTGGGAGATTGTTGGTTTTTGGTATTTGGCATTTCTGCTTTGGCACTTTGATGGTTTTTCCATCTTGTGTTGCCATCAATGCCAAAGGGGGAGATTTTTTTATTTTGGTATGGATTTGTCATTGATGTCAACACCTACTAAACACTTATCATCTCTGGCACTTTGGAGAATCAGCAACATTCACTGGCAAGCAAGTGACTTATGCACAGTCACTGGTATCTGGTACACCGGCAGGATATAATGATCACCGACACTTGGAATAATATGGAAAACACTTGGTTATGTTGAAGACATCATGTGGACACCTTGTCTTGGAGTTTTGTTTATTGGTATATTCCTATTTGCATATTTGTTGTTACCGGCAAATAGGTCTAGGTTACACCGGCAGGTTTATCTTTTCTAGATCAGCATGGCACACTATGGAGATGACTTATTATTGTTGTAAATGCATTGAGCCGATATATTGAATCAGTTATTGCATTGTATATTGTTTTGTTTGTAAAATGATTTTATTGTAATATCTTATAGAGCCGACCTACTAAAATTGGTCCTAGGTTATGGTATAAATGTAAGATCTTATTTGTAAGATCAAGTGTGGAATGTGAAAAGGATTGTGTGAAGGTATATGCGAGAATAAGCAGAGCTATACACACAGACATCATTTGAAGATTGAAGGAGGGTTTTTTGTGAAGACAATCAGAACTACACCGGTACTGAATCCAACATATGAAGATGTTATTTTGATCAGTACATTCTTATTGGATTTAACCATCCAATTGTAGTTAGTGTGACTCCCATTTTTTGTTTGAGTAGTGAGCTCTAGGTGCTTGGCCTTTCTGCATGTGCAGACCCCATTTGTATACACTTACTATCTACAATAGTATCGTCTGATTATGGGTAGGGTTTCCACCATGGTTTTTCCCCTTACAGGGTTTCCATGTACAAATATTGGTGTTATGTGTTGTGGATGACTTTGTCCTTTTGTTTCATGCATTAATCTTTACCGATATTGCATTTATCTGATAAAAATGTCCACCGGTATAAAAGACTGTTTCACCATTATTAAGAAGAAAGTTGATTAAGTTGTTTTTGGTTTAAATTTATTAGACAACTGATTGACCCCCCCCCCTCTCATTTGTCTCTGGGACCTAACAATCACTAGTTCCCAAATCCTCAATGTGACAGTGAATGTAAGCTCTGACATCTTCCACACATACAACTCCTTCCAAGACACGAGAAAATGTACCAACTAAATCATCCAAAGTGGCAATGTGTGGGCATTGCTTGAACATTGGCCTAGGATGGTCTTTAACCTCAACAACAATAGGATTTGCAATAAAAGTAGGTGTAGAGGATGACCTCACTTCCATGATGAAAGATAATATCGTTATGTACCTGAGAAATAGTTATCGGTGAAACCCTAAAGAACTCTTCCGATCATTGGTGGAGTAGCTCAAGAAGATATTACATCGCACTGAATCGCCTTAGACTCGCTCTGAATCTCTCTTAATCACTCTGAATGCAAGGTGATCAGAAATGAAGTGGATTCAACCTTTTAACCTCCAAGAAACTCTAATTCGTCACTGATATGAATGACTTCTTGTGAAAGATACCGGATCTCGATCAAACATCTCCATGCCAGATAAGCATTTCCAATGTCTGGAACATCTTCCAGAACCTCTTCTTGGGGCTTAAGCAGTATTATCATCAATTTTGCCTACCCCTAAGGCATCTGCCTCAGTTATCGGATTACCTTCCTGCCAGTTGAGTAACTGGAGCATTTCCATCTACTGATTGATCTTTTGACTTCCTAACCCATTTCTTGATATGATCATGTCGAATTTCATTGACCTTCTCTTTCCCTTTATCATTTGATCTATCATTGCCAACCGGTGGATTTTTGCTTCTACAGAACTTAGCAATGTGTCCAACCTTGTTGCATGCATAGCATGTAACATTGTTATTTTGAATTGCTTTGCTAAAATTAGTATAATTGCTTGATCGACAGTGTTTAGTCATAGGTCCAAATTTTCCACATGCATAACATTTAACATTTATTCTACAATCTTCTATCTTATGACCATACTTGTTTCATTTAGAACATGACCGAGAGAAGAATCATAGTTTCGATTTGATATAGTTCTACATTGCCTATCCATGTGACCAAATTCATTATAGACAAAGCATCTACCATTAAATTTGTAAGCATTAAGTTGCCTTACCAGTGCCTTCTAGTTTTGATCTTCATTTGAAGTACCAAAACTCTAACCTTGTTCAAATCCAAGTCCACTGGAATCTCCATTCTATCTTTGACTTTTCAGTAATTCATCAAGCTATGTTGAACTAACCTTAAATTTTTCCTTATACTCACTTGCAATAGTCAGATCATCTATCAGAATTATCATTTGTCTTTCAAGTTTGTGTTCATTACACTAGGATTTCACTAAATCAGTTCTCAACATATCATTTTCATGAACCAACCTAACACATTCCTCAAATTTGTCTTTCTGAGATATAGCAATATTATATTCCTTCTTCTTTCAGTCTTCAATCTCCTTTGACATTCTCATAGTTAGGGCTTGCATTTCATTCCTCATGACCATGTTCTCCTGACTCAGCTTCTAACATCTTTCATTAAGGGCATCTTTCTCTCCATTATCTTGATTTTGTAAAAGTTCCTTCCTCCTACCTTGAACAGACGACAGCCTTTCCTATAGGATAAGAATGAATTACTGAGCAGAATTCATTTCATCTTGTAACTTCAAGTTCTTCATCCTTTCAGCATCATAATATTCAAGTTCTACCTCAAGTTGTCTTTCCAAACTCATATCCATGGATTTCGGATTCAGTATCTCCCTCAAGCTGTTAAACTTCCTCTGAGACACAAGGCTCTAATACCAATTGTTGGAATTCAATAACACTAAGAGGGGGGGTGAATCAATGTTCTATCAAAATTATCAATTTTAACCCTAATAAAACATGCATTCACCAACTGGTATACTAGTAAATTAAATCACACAAATGAATACCATAACACAGAGAATTATATGTGGAAAACCTCAAAGAGGAAAAACCATGGTGGGATTTGTGACCCACAATATCAATTCACTGGCCATATGAAAAGATATTACACAATATGGGGGCCTGCACTTGTAGGAAGGCTTACAGCCTACAACACACTGCTCATCACAAAAGGAGTCTAACTAACTACATACAAATCCAAACAATAATCTAGAAGAATGAGTGAACTGTAATGATAGCATCTTCTGGTTAAGCTCTGTTTGTTTCAGTTTTGAAACCCTAAACCCTTACGAGAATAACCTCTTACATAATCAACATTCCTCATATTACAATTATCACTTTTTTACTCGCATTACATTCTATCTCATATCACAAAATGATCTAATCAACTAACCTATATACCCTTACAATATCTCATGCCTTATGTCGACTTACATAGATAATTACAAAAATGAATATACAAGTTGTCTCAATACATAAATACATAAATATCAAAATCAATTGCCGATTGTCAGATCTCCCAAATGATGTCGGCCTCCTATATTGGTATCCTAAATGTAAACCATGTCGGCCTGCAATGATGGTACCCATAGAATTCCTCCAACTAGAGAAGATACCTATCGGTGTTGATATCGGTGAAGTGTCTGTCAGTGAACAACCCAACCAAAATATGAAAGTCGGAACATGTTGCCATCAATGACAACATATTGAAACCAATCAAATGAGTTTCAATTGACAACATGCTCAACCTGTGCTACTCGTATAGGTACCTGCTCAACCTGGGGAACCTCTTGCTCTAGGACCTGTTGTACCTGATCCACTCGACCTGATCTTCGCCATCTGACCACATGGATCATCCAATCCATAGGTAACTCTCTAGTAGATCTAAAACTATTGGTTCCTAGCATGCCTATCAAAACCACTACCACTGCTCTGCCATCTCCCCCATCATCATCCCCTCCATCTCCATTTCCTCCACCATAGTCTCCTGCCTCTCCTCCATATCCATCTCTACCATCCCCTCTATCTCTACCATCATCTCCACCCCCACCTCCTCTCCCCCCACCATCCCTCAGTTGTCTAGGAGCTCTCCATCATTCCCTCTCATCGTCCTCATCTAGAACTGGCTCTGGCTCATCAGGAAACGTCAATCTAGGAACCTATGTGCAGTAAAATAGGCACTATACTCGCCAATCATCCCGCTTTCTCTCATACCTAGTAGATAGTCCCAATCTAGTGGCCCCAATGATAGGTACTCTACACATGCCTACTCATACGAGATAGAGGGCCCCCATGTAGCCACATCAAGTCTCCTTCGCGCATAGTGGGTTGTACCTAGTGGAATTCCCTGTATCCTGCCATACTATCTCAACACCCTCATGCAAAGGAATTGCTCGATAACATAGGATGTAGATCCAATCAAGTACTAAGTCAAGAATACATAAGGCATCTCCATTGCATCCTTGGGCCAGATCTTGCAATCTCTATAGGGTCTCCATATCACTATATCTAGATCATCTAGTACTTGTCGCCAATACTCCAATTTTCCCAGCTTTCGCTAGACAATGACACTTGGATATCCAAAAGCATAAGGCCTACCTATAGGTCTCTCCCTATCTTCCAATGGTCGTGTGATGGGAAGATGCTCCTAGGCCCATATCTGGAGAATTGTAACCCCTTGTTGATAATCCAGATGATCCCTGATACACTACTCGGTGCAAATTGTAATACAGGTGGGCCAACATGCATGATCCCCATGCAAATTGAGCCCCCTGTGTCACAAAATGCTCAAGGAGATGACCCCATCCAATGGATAATCCCTTTGACCTGTGATCAGGACAAAGGAAACCCCCAACGAATCCGGCGAGCACAGTAGGTAGTGTGGAGCATCTTTTGCTAAGCAATGTCGTATCTGCCAATCTCATCATCGTCGAACACTCTGCGAAGTGCATATGTCCCACCTTGCTCACTGAGATCATAATAGACTAACTTGCCCATCATTGGGATGCGCAGTATCTAATACACATCCTCGAGTGTCATGGTCATCTCGTCAGTCAGTAAATGGAATGTATTATGCTCACTATGCCAATGCTCAGCCAATGTTGTCAATAATCCCCGGTTAATCAAAGGTCGAGGCATATCAAGAAGGGAAGATAAACCACACCTATCAATGTGGTCTCGCTCTATCGGGCTAGGGTGAGGTGTCGACATCCATGTCTTCAAGAAGCGCTCCCAAGACTGAAGAACACTAAAGGGCTCCTGCAATCAAATCATATTATCATATCAGTATCTCGATTTATCTATCTATAAAATCAATCTATCTATCAATATTTTTTTCTCACTTGATATTTCTATCAAATCTTGTTGAGCCCCTATAAATGATGCTTATCTATCATGAGGTCCTTATCAATTTTATCTCATCTGGCATGCAAATCGAGATAATTGAAATTGATCATCAAATTTCATCAATTAGGAGTATCTAATTTTATCAATTTGATACCTAATCGAATCTATCTTACCCTATCGAAATCAATCAAAAACAAAAATCAAATTATATTGGCAACAGTTCATTGCCTTTATTGAAAATCGCAACGTTTGGTGGCAAAAGTGCAATACAAATTATATCTCATTTTGCGCACTATCAATTTTCTCATCTTATCAAAATCATCACGACTCCAATCGAATTCAAATAATCAATCACCAACAAATCCAAAGTCGCAAAATCTATAATCAATCATCGAAAAATTCAATCAAATCATCAAGTCATCAAAAATCCAATAATCAAGTAATTGAAATAGAAAATAAAATTCAAACATCAAATAATCAGCAATCAAATAATCAATCAATAAAAAAGAGGCAAAAATTTTTATTTTTTTTCAAAAATCTGCCCAAACCCATTTTAACGCGCAAAGAACCCAGTTTGAAAATGAATTTTTTTTTCAAAACCCACATGGTAAAAATGGAAAAAAATGATTTTTTTTAAAAACTAGCTAATTTTTTTTGAAAAACAACTAAAAATTGATGAAGCTGGGTTTTCTCGAGGTACATACCAGTGGACCATAGGCTACGGGACGCTCATGTCATAGAACTCGCTTGAATCTGTGTTGGTGGTAGGGGATCACCATTTTCTTCTTCAGAGCAACTTTTCAACAATTCAACTGCACAAATGAAGAGTGGTAAACCTGGATTTCACTTTTTAAACTCAAAGTGGGGCATTTCAGTGGGATTTTTATTTCACTTGTTTTCAATCATCTAATTAAGTAATCAACCTAGCAAGGCAAAATTTTCAAATTTCTTATCGGGAAATGAATCAGATCAACTCTGGAAATATTTAAAAATTGTAAAATCATTGAAAATCTAAATATCGTGAAAATTTCAAAAATATCAAAAAAATTAAAAAATCGTGAAAAATTCAAAAAAATCAAAAAATTATCCGATTCATCTCCCAAGGGGGCATCCTCGCATCATAATCTATCTACAGCGTCTGGGGCATCATATTGATATTTATCATCTCAAAATCGAAACTGCATCATATTGAGATTTATCATCTCGAATTGAATCGGTATCAAATCGAAACCAAACCCACATCGAAAACAAGATCGAATTTGTAGCCTATCGAGATCAATATTAGCAACATCATCAATCGAGTTTTCTTTAAACCAACGTATTATCACACATCGCTTCAAAGAGGGGCAAAATGTATACACCTAAAAATGGTCTAAAGATAATTAATTAAATACACAGTTATTTAATTAATAACACTTCCCAATTAATTGAATTCACAAGTAATTTAATTAATTTCCCTACATTCCTCTACTTGTGATTAAATCTAAGGATTTATTTATATAGCTCATTCTATAATCCCCCTTTGATTAATTAATTCCCCTCATTTTAATCAATTCTTCTAATTCTTAATTAAGATTAACAAACTCAAGTTTGTTGAGATTAATTACCATTTTCCTAAATATTTGAATTTCTAAATTCAAATATGAGCACATTCATGACTCCTAACTTCTAACCACCTAGCCTAACCACCCCCTAACCTAACCCATTCTATCTAATCTTGGGTTTAACTAACCCTATCCTATATTGCACATCCTAACCTCTTTTATCCTAACCTCTTATGGGTTGGATATTCTCCCCTTGAGACACGTGGCACTTTTGCCACATGTCTCCTCCCTTGGAGACTTGCCTCTTATGAGCAAGGTTCCTTGACACTTGTCACCACAGAGATGACATTTGTCCCTTCCTCCAACCTCTTCTCCAACTTCCTCATTCTTAGCCCTTGATATCTTCATATCGAATCCAAACCATTGATTCCTGTCACCTCAACTTTGACCTTTGAATTCCTATAAATATCCCTCATCATGGAGCAATAAAGATCCCTTGCATTCATAGTTTTGCATTGTTATTATAGGCATTTTACATCATATCATCTAGCATACTTAGCATTTTAGATCAAATACTAGCATGCTTAGAATGGCTTTTATCATGTTAATCTAGTTTCAATTATCAAATCATGTAGCTTAATTCTCATTTTAGCTAATCATTCACCCTAGTTGTAATCATGCATCAACTCATCCTAGCCTCATGCATTTGCATTATCATGATCATATAGCTACTCAACTTTTGAGTTGTCACTTTGGAGGTCATTTCTTGCTAAGAGCCAACAATCCAACACCTTCAAGGTCCTCAAAAATAAAGGAAGATGGGATATCTTAAAGGAGGACATTGGTTTGCATATTTTATTTAGTTTTTAAATTGTGCTTCCTAGTTCTTATTGTTATCTAATCTATGTGCATGTTTAACACAATTGACCACATTTTTAGTAGCACAAAATCCATTCAAAAGACTGGCATAGTATTCAATAGCCTCATATTTGGTGGGATCCTCCTTCTGCATGTTGGATATACACTCAGTCTTGTGAAATAATAAATTATCAAGTTGCAGACCTATAAAATTATAGAGCTCAATTTCTCACTTTATTATGTTGTCCCTTTCCTTCTCTAACCTCAAAATCTGATCCATGACCACCAAAATTGGACCATCCAAAGAACTGGTTATGTTTGTTGTTAGGATATAAGTGGTGCAGGAGCACCTCATCAAACCCTTCAAGATGACAAGTCAGACTCTGATAAGGGAGGATAAGGCATTAACAATGTCTTTAGGATGTTTTAAATAGGTTTTCAATCATGCATTATATGTTTGTAATAATGATTCCCATCTTGTGAGCCAAACTCCTATTTTGGCATTTCTATGAGCCAATTAGGACTTTTGCACAATAGGGGATCAAATGTGTGGTTTTAAGTGTTTTAAGATGTTTTAGGAGGGGTTGAACTTGACCCAAGGCATTAGGAGGCGAAAGATGACATTTTGACAACTTTTGCAAAAGTTGTCATGAGCAATTTTTATGCACTTTTTGCATTTTGTAATTTGAAACTCCTCCAATGGCTCTAACCTCTTGATTTTTGGTTTAGATCAGTTGAGTAATGGTATATACACCTCGTGGATCCAATTTCCAAGATGTGATTGTACGGAGAAGAGTTTTGATGCAAACAAACTAATAGAATTCTGAGTTTTTCCTGCAATTTTGGAGTTTTGGTCTGTGTTACGGTTTTGTACAAATTGGGATCCAATCCCAATGATGTGAATTGGTTGGAGAGGAGAGTTAACTCTGTTTTGGTTTTTATTTTAAGTCTTTATTGTGTATGTTGCTCCTGATATTCAAGTTTTGTTGTAGGTACCTAGAAAACCAGGGTTTACCTTGGGTTTTTCCTCCTTCATGGCCATATCTTGCACTTTACCAATCTGAGGCTCATTGGATTTGGTGAAAGGAAAGTATGGTAAATTTATTTTATATTTCCAAGAGTTTTTTTCAGGAGGAGCAAGGGAGAGAAGTGTTTGGAGTGACCCTAGGTAGACATCTCTATGTGGCTACCTAGACCTGGAACAAACAAAAGTACCTTGTGTGCAAATGATGATGCTTCCAGGTGTGTAACCCTGGAATCCCTATTGATTTATGTTTCCCAACATTCCCATTGGATTTTAATTGACCAGTTCATTCATCTAAGCATAGTTGCTTCACAAAAGAGGCCTAATTAGCCCTTTTAGGAAAGTCAACATCCTATCGGCAAAGACCTTTATTTTCCATACCTTGACCCTTCCTTTTGGGCCCTTGTATAACTTCCAAAAGGGTGTTTGAATCCATAATTTTTTTTCCAAGGTGTTTGGGAAAAATTGAACTTAGGGTCCCTTTACCCGCTAAATAGGGCTACAAGCAACTAGGCCTAATTGGGTGAGTTTCTTAAGGAATGAGCATGTATCCTTGCAACTGGTGCTTTGTCTGGCCCTAGGGAGTCTTGTATGACCCAAAACTAGTGTGAAAATTATTTGTAACCCTTGGAGGTATCATGGAGTGTGTTGTAGCAAGATACCCCTAATTGAGTAGGCAAGAGTCTTGGAGATGGTGAGAAGATTGTAAAAAAGTTGTAGAGCCTTGCCTTGATAGGATCCCATTCATGTGCTAGGGGGTCAGTGTCATACATTTTGAGGTGTTTTTTAGGTAACAAGGAGGGCTCTGCATCAAGTGGTATCAGAGCTAGTAATGACTTTGGTAAGGAGATAGAAAATTGAGAGATGTCAGAGGGACAAGAAGAAGAGGTCCCTAGAGGACCAATCACCAACATGGAATTGGCAAAGATTGTGAGAGAGCAAGCCACTGCTTGCAAGGCAATCCAGAGGGAGCTAGAGAGGTTGAGAGGCAGAGTAGATGGGAAGGAAGATGGAGGCACTGGTAGTTGTGATGAAGGGGATGAGGATGAGATCCCTCTGCCAAAGGAAGAGGCGATTCCTCTTGACTAGAGGCACTTCCTTAATGCCCTCAAGTCCATGGAGAGGAGAACCATGGAGAAAAAGATTGATTTGCCAACTTTCATTCGGAAGATGGAACCAGATGTTGTGATGGATTGGATAGACTCCCTGTCTAGTTTCTTTGAGTGTGAAGACATTCCCGGACACCAGAAGGTGAAGATTGCTAAGTCCAAGTTGAAGGGAGCAGCCCTAACTTGCTGGAACTTTGTCCAAGAGGAAAGAGAGAATGACAATAAGACCATGATTGTTTCTTGGAAGAGGATGGTTGCCTTAATCAAAGAGGCCTATGTACCAAAAGACTATAAAATACAACTCCATAAGAGGAGACAAAATCTCAAGTAGAGGGAGATGGATTTGAACTCATATACAGAGGAATTCCAAAGGCTATGCATGAAGTGTAAAACAAAAGAGGAAGAGAGTGAGAAAGTTGCCCTGTACCTAAATGGATTAAGGTACAACATTCAAGAAGAATTGAACCTTCTTAGCCCGAATACCATTGGTAGATGACATCAACTTGCTATCAAGGTGGAAGAGAAGATCAAAAGGAGACAAGAGCATAATAATAAAGGAAGAGGAAGACAACAGAGGGGTGGAAGAAATTTCTTCAGAAGTAAAGGAAATGGATTTGGAGTTCAAAGTGAAACCAGTCAAGAAGGCACTAAAGGAGAGAGCAGTTCCAATAACACTGGAGGATACAATTAGAGAGGTAACTTTAGAGGAAGAAGACCACCATTTAGAGGGAGATCTCAAGGTAGAGGTCCAATCAAATGTTATAACTGCAATCAAGAAGGACACATGGCTAATAGATTCCCAGAGAAACCTACTAGTTCCATGGGAGAAAGGAGAAGTAACTTGATTTTAGAGGCCGACTGCCAAAGTGTGGCAAGTGCAAACACATACCAAAGTGTCAATACCCCTGACAGTTATGGATACCCTGAAAGAGGTGAAGCCTTGATGATCAGAAGAGTAGCAACCACTATGAAGATGTCTGATAGAGAACCCCCATAGAGGAAGTCTCTATTCAAGACCACTTGCAAAGTAGGTGGAAAGGTCTGCAAGGTCCTAATAGATTCCGGTTCAACTGAGAACTTTGTGTCTCTAGAGATGGTGGAGAAACTGAAGTTGAGGAGACTACCTCACCCTTACCCCTACAAGGTCTCATGGCTCACACAAGGACAACAAGTTCTTGTGGAAGAGCATTCTTGGATGGAATTTCATATTGGAACCTATAGAGATAGGTTGATGTTTGACATTGCAAAGATGGATGCTTACCATCTCCTATTTGGGAGACCATGGTAGCTTGATTTGAAGCTACAACATGATGGTGCTAGGAATACATATTCCATTACCAAGGATGGTAAGTTGATTGAGTTGCTACCTTTAATGGAGGCTGAGGAGGAGACCAAACAAAAGGAAGCCAAGGTGTTGATATTAGGAGGGAAGAAGTTCATAAAGATCATGGCAAATGAAGGCATGGTCTATTATGCCCTTATCCCTATTCCAACAGTAACAAAGGTGGAGAGGTCTAAGGATAAGAAAGTGGACAGATTGAGGTTGATTGACCCTGCAGTGCAGCAGCTACTAGACAAATACAAGGGTGTCATCTCTGATGGCATGCCAAGGTCACTACCTCCCATGAGAGACATAAACCATTGTATAGACCTTATACTTGGATCCAATTTGCCTAATAAAGCAGCATAAAAGCTCACACCAGATCAGAATGTTGAGATGGCAAAATAGGTTGAAGAATTGTTGGAATCTGGATTAATTGGAAAAAGTTTGAGCCCATGTGCAGTCCCTACAGTCTTGGCACCCAAAAATGAAGGCACTCAGAGGCTTTGCACTGATTCAAGAGCTATCAACAAGATTACTATCAGGTATAGGTTTCCCATGCCTAGGATTGAGGATTTGTTAGATTGTTTGGGGGGTGCTAGATATTTTACAAAAGTTGATTTAAAGAGTGGCTATCATCATATTAGGATTAGGTCGGGAGATGAATGGAAGACTGCATTTAAAACAAATGAGGGGTTGTATGAGTGGAAATTCATGCCCTTTGGCTTATCCAATGCACCTGGTACCTTTATGAGGTTAATGAATGAAGTATTGAGGGATTTCATAGGGAAGTTTGTTATAGTCTACCTAGATGACATTCTAGTTTTCAGTCAAACCAAAGGAGAACATATAAAGCATGTAGACCTAGTTCCAAGGAGATTGCATGAAGAACAATTAATGATCAGCTTGGAAAAGTGTTTCTTTATGCAGGAAGAGATCATTTACTTGGGATTTGTAATCTCATATGGTGAATTTAAAATGGATCAAGAAAAGGTGAGTGCCATATTGTCTTGGCCTACACTTAGGACAATGAATTATGTTAGGAGTTTACATGGCTTAGCTACCTTCTATTGGAAGTTTATGAGAGGATTTAGTCATATTTGTGCCCCTATGCTTGATACAATAAAGGGAGGAAAAAAGTGTAGGTTTAGTTGGATAGAAGAAGCAGATAACTTTTTTGAAACACTGAAAAGAAAAGTTGTAGAGCAGTCGGTCCTTACCTGATTTCAACAAGATCTTTCAAGTAGAATGAGATGGTAGTCATATAGCTATTAGAGAAGTGCTTAGTCAAGAAGGAAGACCTATTGCTTTCTTCAGTGAGAAGTTGAATGAGGCAAAGAGGAGATATTCATCTTATGACCTAGAGATGTATGCTCTAGTCCAATCCTTGAAAAAAAGGAGACACTAATTGCTACCAAAAGAATTCATAATTTTCATAGACAATCAGGCCCTTAGCTTCATAAATAGTCAAAAAAATTTGAATCACCGACACATGAAATGGGTAGAGATCCTATAAGCTTTCACTTTCATTCTTAAGCACAAGAAAAGAGTCAAGAATAAGGTGGCAGATGCTTTGAGCAGAAGAGTCCTAACTGCAAATCAAATTCAGTTTGAGAGTGTTTGAATAGACTCTTTGAAAACCATGTATGAGGATGATGAATATTTTGGAGAGGCCTACAAGGTATGTACTTCATTTGATGAGCAGTTTCATGTTGAGTATTTTGAATTTTTTATTCAAAATGGATTGTTGTTTAAGGGTGCACAACTATGCATACCCAAATGTTCTATGAGACTGAATATCATTAAGGAAAAACATTGTGGAGCAATGGCAAGACATTTTGGTCTTGACAAGACATTTTGGTCTTGACAAGACATTAGATTTGGTAAAAAGACACTAGTTTTGGCCCAAACTATAGGTAGATGTCAGGGGATCTGTGGAGACATGTGTGATCTGCCAAAAGGCAAAAGGAAAGTCCACCAATGCAGGCTTATACCAGCCTTTACTCATACCTTCAAGACCATGGGATAGCATAAGTATGGATTTTGTTTTAGGATTGCCTAGGACAAGGAAAGGATATGGTAGTTTTTTTGTAGTGGTGGATAGGTTCAGTAAGATGGCACATTTCTTTCCATGCAAAACCACTTGTGATGCTTCTTATGTAGCAGACTTGTTCTTTAAGGAGATTTTCTGGATACATGGTTTGGTTTTGACCATAGTCTCTGATAGGGATGTAAAATTTATTGGTCACTTCTTGAGGACCCTTTGGAAGAAGCTTGGTACAAATTCATCCTTCTCCTAAGCCTACCATCCCCAAACAGATGGTCAAACTAAAGTTGTAAACAGATCACTAGGGAATCTCTTAAGGTGTTTGACTAGATAGCATGGAGAAAGGTGGGATAGTATATTGTCTCAAGCATAATTCTCCTATAATGATACAGTGAATAGGAGTACCAGTGAAACACCTTTCCAGATTGTATATGGCATCTGCCCAAGGGGTGTGCTGGAGTTGAGAGAGATACCTCAAGGAGAAGCCATTAGTGCAGATGGAGAAACCTTTGCTACTACCATAAAAGAGATCCATGACCAAGTGAAGACTCATCTTCAACAATTTGCAGAGAGATATAAAGCTCATGCTAACAAAAAGAAGAGAGATGTTTAGTTTGATGTGGGAGACTTGGTGTGGGTTCACTTGAAGAAGG
Source organism: Cryptomeria japonica (assembly GCF_030272615.1). Lineage (NCBI taxonomy): Eukaryota > Viridiplantae > Streptophyta > Pinopsida > Cupressales > Cupressaceae > Cryptomeria > Cryptomeria japonica. Next base: position 590,596,026 of record NC_081412.1, on the reverse strand, counting down.
AAATACTTCCAAAAGGAAGATACACAAAGTTGACGCAAAGAAAGATTGGACCCTACCAAATCTTGAAGAAATGTGGTTCAAATGCCTATGAACTTCAACTACCATTTGATCTTGGTTTGCCACCTATTTTTAATGTTTGTGACTTAACTCTTTATAAGTGTGGTGTTGATGCAGGCCAAGACACAATTCAGGATATTGTTGCTGATGACATTCCCAAACAAGAACCGCCAAAGTTGCATAAGGTTCTAGATACTAAGGTTTCCAAGAAAACTAGGAGTAAAGTTTACATGGAGTATTTTGTGGCTTGGAAAGGACAACTTGATACTGAAGCGGTCTGGATGACAGAGCAACAGATCAAAGATAATGGTGCAGACTCTCATCTCAAGTGGACTTGAGATTTCTTCTTCCGGGGAGTATGGTGCGGGAGCACCTCATCAAACCCTTCAAGATGACAAGTCAGACTCTAATAAGGGAGGATAAGGCATTTACAATGTCTTTAGGATGTTTTATATAGGTTTTCAATCATGCATTATATGTTTGTAATAATGACCCCCATCTTGTGAGCCAAACTCCTATTTTGGCATTTCTATGAGCCAATTAGGACTTTTGGACAATAGGGGATCAAATGTGTGGTTTTAAGTGTTTTAAGATGTTTTAGGATGGGTTGAACTTGACCCAGGGCATTAGGAGGTGAAAGATAACATTTTGACAACTTTTGCCAAAGTTGTCAAAAGTTGTCATGAGCAATTTTTATGCACTTTTTGCATTTTGTAATTTGAAACTCCTCCAATGGCTCTAACCTCTTTATTTTTGATTGGCATTAGTTGAGGAATGGTATATACACCTCGTGGATCCAATTTACAAGAGGTGGTTGTACGGAGAAGAGTTTTGATACAAAAAAACTAATAGAATTCTGAGTTTTTCCTGCAATTCTAGAGTTTTGGTCCATGGTACGGTTTTGTACGGATTGGGATCCAATCCCAATGATGTGAATTGGTTGGAGAGGAGAGTTAACTATGTTTTGGTTTTGATTTGAACTCTTGATTGTGTTTTTTGCTCCTAATATTCAAGTTTTGTCGTAGGTACCCGGAAAACTAGGGTTTACCTTGGGTTTTTCCTCCTTCATGGCCATATCTTGCACTTTACCAATCTAAGGCTCATGGGACTTAGTGAAAGGAAATTATTGTCAATGAATTTTATATTTCCAATAGTTTTTTTCAGGAGGAGCAAGGGAGAGAAGTGTTTGGAGCGACCCTAAGTAGACATCTCTATGTGGCTACCTAGACCTTGAACAAATAAAAGTACCTTGTGTGCAAATGATGATGCTTCCAAGCATGTAACCCTAGAATCCCTATTGATTTATGTTTCCCAACATTCCCATGGGATTTTAATTGACCGGTTCATTCATCTGAGCATAGTTGCTTCACAAAAGAGGCCTAATTAGCCCTTTTAGGATAATCAACATCCTACCGACAAAGACCTTTATTTTCCATACATTGACCCTTCCTTTTGGGGACTTGTATAACTTCCAAAAGGGTGTTTGAATCCATTTTTTTTTTGCCAATGTGTTTGGTAAAATTTGAACTTAAGGTCCCTTTACCCGATAAATAGGGCTACAAGCAACTAGGCCTAATTGGGTGAGTTTCTTAAGGAATGAGCATGTATCCTTGCAACCGGTGCTTTGTCTGACCCTAGAGAGTCTTGTATGACCCAAAACTGATGTACCAATAATTTTTAACCCTTGGAGGTATCATGGAGTGTGTTGTAGCAAGATACCCCTGATTGAGTAGGCAAGAGTCTTGGAGATGGTGAGAAGATTGTACTAAAGTTGTAGAGCCTTGCCTTGATAGGATCCCATTCATGTGTTAGGGGGTCAGTGTCATACATTTTGAGGTGTTTCGAAGGTAAAAATGAGGGCTCTACATCAATAAGAATTAGAAATTTGAATCAAATTATCTTTACAGGCTAAGATTTGCTCGTCTATGGAGGCTGTAAGCTTTGAAAAATCTAGACAAGTCTTGTAAACTTTTCCTCCTTCCACCAATGTTGTATCAATGGATTGTAAGAAAATTTGGAGTTTACCCTTCTCAGATGCAATCATTTGTAAAAATGTTTGTTTCTAGGCTTCTACAAATTTATTCTTTGCCTCAATTATTGAAATTTTTACCAAAGAATCATATTGTTTGGGAATGAAATCAATGATCTCCTATAGTTTACCAGATGAGCTTGCACTCTCCTATGCCTAGAAATCAATTACTAATCGGTTCAAAACTTCAAAAGTATTCTTAATCAATTCTGTCTTTGGATTCCTCCTAGGCCAATTCCTGAGTAGCTTGTGCTTGGAGTGCTGCAGCAACCAAAATTTTCTCTGTCAGAAACAACATGTGATAAGGCTTGTAAAAATTGATAGAAAATTGATGCATATTTCCTTTGGTTATGGATGATGTGTCAATTCCCAAGCCGAAAGAGAAGTCTATCACAGTTTCTCTTCCTTTGTCTATCGGAGATTTATTCATTGTATCCTTTATTTCTTATGCACCGGTGGCTTTGCCACTTTGTGCCTTATTTTGTTCTGGTGCTTCCTCAGCAACTTTATTATCAATATCCTTTTTCTTTTTCAATATTAACCATGTGTCTTGTACACTTTCTGCCAGAGTATCCTCTGTTTCAAAATTAGACTCACTATTTGGTTCAATAGTAACCGGTGGAGTGCTAACTGGTGGATCAATATTTACATTTTGTTCATCTATTTTCACTGGTTCCTTGTCCCCTTGTAATTGTATATTTTGTGATTGAACAAAACTAGGGCTCAACTCATATCCTAGACTTAAAAGAATTCTGACCCAAATATCAAGTGTCTCTTTCTGGATTTCCTCAAATCTTTCTAACATCAAGTTATTTATTTGGTGTTTTGGATTGAATTCTGATGAACCTATTTTATTGATTAAATCTGCTATCTCTAGTGGAGTTATTGATGGATAGAGTTTGACTAATTTTGTCTCTTTTATTTGTCGGTCCAGAGATTGAGCATGTAATTTTCTGACCTCTAATTTATCATACAATTTCTGAGGAAATTTTTTCTCTAACTCAATCAATGCTCTACTGAAATAATAAAGGTATAAAACAATAGCTTCCTCTAACTGCTTCTTATCTTTATCATCAAAATCATCAAAGAATGTAGAAATATTATCTAGACTACCATCAATAATAATTTGATCAATGATGTCTTGAGCATCTAGTTTCTTCTTACCGGTTTTCCTCTTTGCTTTTGGTTTAGACTACTCATCAAACTTTGGCTTTCGTTTATGTACAATGGTGATTTTGGGTGTTTTCCAGGAAGGCTCCTTAGGGTAAGTGCACAAAGTGGTGGTCAAAAGGGGGGTATAAGTGGACACTTTTTTTCTGAAATCAGGTGAACCTGAACTTGGAGGCAAAATTTGAAAGTCATCCACTCAAGATATGAAGATAATCAAAGAACAAATATTGTAGTAATCTAAATCTAGTTTCCAAACTAATAAACTTTTTCAAAATTGGATAAGATTAAGGGGGAAAAATCCTTCGTGCAAAAAAGTGACCCTGATTTTTTTTTTAAAACATAACATAGTGTCTGACGTGCGCATCAAAAAAGTCATAGTTAGATTTAGTATTTTGACAAATCCTTTGACAGAAAGATAGTTAAGAGTGAGAACTAGAAGATGTGTATTTTTTTGTAATTTTTTGTTGAGCATTTTTTTTTTATGATTATTCCAATCGAGCACATCCTAAAAATTAGGTACCTGTTCATGCACGAAGCATAAGTTGCACTATTTAAATCGAAAATACAATTTATTTTTTTAAAATTCTAAAGAATCAAGTGCACTACAATAATTTTATTTTTTTTAAATTCGGATAAGTATATCAAAAGTTATTCAAAAAAATGGTGCACCTATGTCTGTGAGAACTATGGAGACACTGGTAAAAGAAATTCAATAATAATATGTTATTGTTGTTCAAATTGAAAAAAAATTATATGGTTAGAAAGCTCAGAAGATGGGTGAAAATATGGTGGCAATTTTAGAAACACCCACTTGATGAAGTGTAAACCTGATGATGACAAAGTCGATAAACCAAGTTGATAAAATAAAACACGTCAAAAATGAGAGAAATGGAGGGAAATCAAACTTCTAGATTGTAGCTTTGTCATCTAGACCTATTTCCAAGCCTAAATAGTTAAAAGTGCGTATGGGATACTTATGGTTTAAAAAGCACTTATGGGGTACTTATAGTGTAAGAAGCACATACGCGCTCTTTTTAATATAAACAACATGTACGTGCTATTTTATAATATGATATTGTATATATAATATGTGTATATACATATAATATATGTAATATATAATATGTGTATAATATGATATTGTATATATAATATGTGTTTATACATATATATATGTTAAGTATATATATACACTTGTAAGTGTATTGTCTCCCCCTCTCAAATGCATACAAGGTGCCTCTCTCTCTCTCTCTCTCTCTCTCTCTCTCTCTCTCTCTCTCTCTCTCCTTCCTCCATACCCCATCCCTCTCTCTCCCTCCCTCTCTCCCCTTCTCCCTTCCTCCATACCCCATCCCTCCCTCTCTCCCCTTAACCCTTCCTCCATACCCCATCCCTCTCTCTCTCGCTCTCTCCCCTTCTCCCTTCCTCCATACCCCATCCCTCTTTCTCTTCTTCTCTCCCTCCCTCCCTCCATACCCTACTGCAACTATGTCTGCACTTCTATAGAAGTAAGTGAATTTATTTCTTGTCTGCAACTTCCTCTTTGATTTTTATCATTTATGTTCTCCTAAGAAAATTGACTGATGGATTTGTGTGTGTATGTTGAATAGGAGGAATAGGGTTTGAAATTGAACCACGGGTGTATTACCGTGACAAACAAGGAAACCTACAACAATATTCTTCTCGAATGTATTTTTAATGAGCAGAGTAGATGCGGAAAATAGTGTCAACAAGGCAACATGATGACTCAGAGTACCTGCAATATATTTTTCAGAAGGAAACAACCGGTAGGAAGAGAAAGAGGGAGAGTAACACAGATGATGTCCTGGAGAATGATAGTGGTGGGTATGCGAGAGTTCCCATGTTGTTACACAATTCCTGTCACCTAAAGAAATTAAAGTTTGTTGTATGCATGGCAATGGTAGTATATGATGATCATCACTTGTCAAACGGCTTGGAACGGTACATAACCTTGAAACAAATCAATTGTTTAATTCCTATAGTCACAATCGAGATTAGTCCTATAACCTTGCAAATTTAATAGCATCATATGTTTTAGATATTAGGCAGTACTCTTAAGGTTAGGTAAAGCTCTTACACTTGCTTTTTAGCGAAGCCGCATTGTTTGTTCGCTTGGAGTCTCATTGTATGATGTTCTATTCATAACTTTAAATTTAATATATCATTTTATTATCCCACCATATGACCCCTTAGGTGTCATTAGAGGTCGTATTGTTTCCTAAGAGTTCATATGGTGTCTTGTGACCCCTTAGGACACCATATGAACCCTTAAGACACCATACAACCCATAACAACACCATATGGTGTCCTAAGGGGTCATAGGATGCCATATGACCCCTCGGCACACCAATGACCCATAACAACACCATATGGTGTTGTAAAGGGTCATATGGTGTTCTATGATCTCTTTGGACACTATTTGGTGTCGTTATAGGTCCTATGGTGTGCTAAGGGATAATATAGTGTCATATGACCCCTTAGATGTTGTTAGAGGTCATATTGTGTTCTAAGGGTCATATTATGTCCTGGATTCGATATCTCTTCCTCTCCCTCCCCCCTCCTTCTCTCTCTCTCTCTCTCTCTCTCTCTCTCTCTCTCTCTCTCTCTCTCCCTTCCTCCATACCCCATCCCTCTCTCTCTCTTTCTCTCTCCCCTTCTCCCTTCCTCCATACCCCATCCCTCTTTCTCTTCTTCTATAATTCCTATTATCCCACCATATGACCCCTTAGGTGTCATTAGAGGTCGTATTGTTTCCTAAGAGGTCATATGGTGTCCTATGACCCCTTAGAACACCATATGACCCCTTAAGACACCATACGACACATAATAACACCATATGGTGTCCCAAGGGGTCATAGGATGCCATATGACCCCTTAGGACACTATTTTGTTTCGTTATAGGTCCTATGGTGTGCTATTTGGTGTTGTTATAGGTCCCTCCCTCCCCCCTCTTCTCTCCCTCCCTCCCCCCTCCTCTCTCTCTCTCTCTCTCTCTCTCTCTCTCTCTCTCTACCTCTACCTCTCCCTCCCTCTCTCTCTCTCTCTCTCTCTCTCTCTCTCTCTCTCTCTCTCTCTCTCTCTCTCTCTCTCTCTCTCTCTCCCTCCTTCCCTCCTTCTCTCTCCCCCCACCCTACTCTCCCTCTCCCTTCCTCCATAACCCTTCTTATCTCCCACCCTCCCCCCTCCTCTCCCTCTCTCCCTCCCTCTACCTCTCTCCCTCCCTCTACCTTCCCTCCCCCTCTCTCTCTCCCTCTCTCTCCCTCTTCCTCCTTCCCTCTCTCTCTCTTCCTCTCCCTCCTCCCCTCCTTTCTCTCTCCCTCTCCCTCCTTCACTCTCTCTCTCTTCCTCCCCCTCCCCCTCCCTCCCCCCTCTCCTCTCCCTCCATCCCCCCTACTCTCCCTCTCCCTTCCTCCATACCCCTTCTTCTCTCCCACCCTCTCCCATCTTCCTCTCCCTCCTCCCCTCCTTTCTCTCTCCATTTCCCTCCTTCCCTCTTCCTCCCCCTCCCTCCCCCCTCTCCTCTCCCTCCCTCCCCCCTACTCTCCCTCTCCCTTCCTCCATACCCGTTCTTCTCTCCCACCCTCCCCCCTCTTCTCTCCCTCTCTCCCTCCCTTCTACCCTCTCTCTCTCTCTCTCTCTCTCTCTCTCTCTCTCTCTCTCTCTCTCTCTCTCTCCCTTTTCATTCACATTTTTTCTACTACCAATAGTGGGTACGGGGTACTGAAACTATTAGTTCACTGCCCTGCCATAACTTTTTTAAGGCGTAGGAGCGCATACGCGGTACTTATTAATTGTAAGCATGTACGGGGTACTGAGCCCATTATTCACTACCCTATGATAACATTTTTTAGGCTTAGGAGCGCGTACGTGCTACTTATTAGTACAGAATGGGAAAAAAAAATTGTTGGGCTTGCCAACATTTTATGGACTAATAGCGCATACATGGTTATTAATGTAGCGCGTACACGGTACATAGGCATAGTTTTGGCTACCCAAGAGCCTCAAAGACCTCAAAACAAGTTTTTGAGGTCGTTGAAGGCCCCATTAGAACTATGTCTACACTTCTATCACTGTTTTATACATAGAAGTAAGTGAATTTTTTTTTTTTGCATGATTTCAAATAATTGAATTATTGTTCTTATTAGTTTTGTCAATAGTATTGTGATTGTTTAATGGTTTGATTCCAAAAAATAGTGATAAGATGTGTATTTATGGTTATTTGTTTGTTTATGAACTTTTGTTTACATATATATGTAATATGATTCTATTTAGGACAACCGATATCAACCATGGGAAAGAACAAGCGAGGAACGATGGAACAATGAGAGGTTGAAAAGGAAAGACAAAGACAACGTATGAAGAAATTACGTGACATAAGAACAATTGGAGAAGAAGGTATGTCATCCTCAACATCTCAATTTGATTTACCAAATGAACATACTGCACCTAATGCAATTGAATAAGAGACATTTGATTTACCATATGAACCTAATGCAATTGAAGAAGATGCCGCATTGAATAATCAATTAAATGATGAACATACACCTTCTCTATTTGATGAATTGAATGTACATAATGCACCGATGTTAACACCTCCTAGAATCATTCGTAGGAAACCAAAGTATCGAATTGACATTGATGAGAATATATTGAAGCCAATGCCCAATAAAATGAATGAACAAACTTGTAGGAGAATGGTTAAAAGAATATGGCAAAACTATTTTGAAAACTTAAATCAAACCGCAAGATGTCAATTAATTGTTCAAATGATTAAAAATTTGAATTTTAGAGAGACAATGAAAATTCTAGGCCTAAGATCATCTCAAAGTAATAGTGAAAGAACTATTGTTAGAAATCTATTTGATGCATATCAAGCTATTGGTTCAAAATCACGTACTAAAGATTCTAATGTTGCTTGACATGTCATTACATCAACCATAATGAGAAAGAAGATAAAAAAAGATCATTTGATAAGCAAAACAAGTAAGTCATTAAACGTTAGTAGAACAACATTAAGTAAAGCATTAAAGAGGTGGGAAAAAATAGAGGAACCTAACAATAATTCTCTTTGGGTATTCTCGAGTAGACTACCACGCAAAGACAAGGTTGTTGTTGATGCACTAAGAATTGAAAAAATTTGGCATGACAACAAAAGAGTTTTGCCCAACCAAAGAGATGATGTTGTTAGAAGGCGAATTGGGTCTAAAAATCATGAGCCACATGCCAAACACTATCTGGATATGACTCAAACTAAATTTTATGAAAGATTCCTTCAAAAGTTTCCTCAAATAAGAATTTCTCAAAGATTTTTTGAAATGACAACCTTTTTATATTAAGATTAATCCTGTATGTAGCACGTGTTGTTGTAGGATGCATATTGAATTTTCCATGCACTATGATATTTTTCATCATATTTGTTCTACTTTGCACACTAACGATGTTTTGTAGGAATGCAATATACAAGCACCTCCTAAGTCGGTAAGAGAATTTATTCCAAGTGTTCTATGTAATATACATGATGGTTGCATTTATTATAAGATGCCTTGTTTGGAAGGTTCTTGTGCTACCTATAAACCAAAAATTGGACCAAGCATTAAAGATTGTTAGTATATCTTGTATTTTTTTGAATTCAAAGTGTACTATTCTATTTTAACATGTTGCAAAATTTATACCTCAAGCATCGAAGTTGTAGCTATATTAACTAGGGGAGGAGTATGGGATACCGCTGCTACATCCTGAAATGCATATTATTTGTCTCAATTTAAATCAATGTATAAATGAAAATTCATTTATGTAATTACAAATTTAAAGTGACTGATAAATAAAATGCTATGAATTCAAATCAACACACATGTGTCTGTTGCTCATGGGCAAACACCATGTCCATCAACTCATCTGTTAGCGCGAAATCCTCAGTCATGCGGGCCTGACATCTACTCCTGCAAATCGTGCACAGATGAGATGAGGATCCATCTGCACCGGCTGCATCATCTATCCCCAAGCATATCCCTGAGTAACTGACACACATATGTTGGATGGGCTCTCTGTCACCACCTGGAGCAACTAATGGCTCATCATCCAATACAATAGGGTGTGCTAACGATGTCCCATGTTGGATGATGGCACCAGTCAACGTTGTGGCTGCCTGAAGAGTCTATAGCTCCATCGACTCTTTCAGCTCTACTGGGACAACCTGATGCACCTTGGGTTTGGGTGCTAGGGGGTGGCGACTCTCCGTGGGTAATCGCCTACGGGCTCCAGGTCTATCTTGGGCAGAGCCACCACCTCTACCATGGAACTCTCTCATGTCAAAATAGTTTGGGCACACATTGAACACAAACTCACAATATACTTTTCTCAAAAAATATAATGGCACCTCATAATTATTACAAGGTGGATCATCAAAGACCATCCACCACCTTTGCCAAAAAAGATTCTTCATCTGCTCATTGGTACACCAATGTATGGGAAACCTCTTTGCATTAAGAGGTAATGACTGACCAGTTTTGGGATCAACAAAAAGGGCACATATTTGTTGTTTACTAATATTTTTGTTTTTTACTCCCTCGTATGATAGCCCATTGGCATAGAATTGACGACACCTATCCCTATAGCTTCCCCATTTGGTAATTTGTGTGGAAACAGCTATGGCACCACTAGCTAATGTTTCTAGGCTAGTGGCAAGGGATTGATGATGCTCAAGTTTGAATGTTTTCAATTTAACAATCAGTCTATTCATTTTAGACGTATTTTGTCCTAATTGATTAATTAATTGCTCCTGTGTTTCGGGTGTGCGGTCAAAAGGAGGAATTGGGGGTGTATCTTGTGTGTTTTCAGGAGGTGCATTTGGTTATTCTTGTGGGTTTTCAGGAGGTGCATTTGGTTGTTTTTGTTGTGGATTAGAAGAATCTGGTTTTTGAAACAAAAAATGAAAAAACCTAATCAAAATTAATGAAATTAAATTCAAAATGTAAAACAAATTGAACAAACGGGAAAGAAAGACAAAAATAAACAAAAACTAACCTTGATCCATAGCCTGGAGGAGAAATCTAGCACCTCGTTCGCGGTTTAGGAGAGAAAATGAAGAAAAACCAAAGTAAAAACGCGTTATTCATGGGAAAATAAGACCCAGATTTTTTTTTAAAACTCTTTTTGACAGGCACCGCGTACGCGGTTATCTTGGGATTATTAGTGCATATGCGCTCATTTTCCTATAAGTAGCGTGTACACGCTCATTTTCCTAGGCTTAGCACATACGCACTCATTTTCTTAAAAGCAGCGCGTATGCACTACCTTCTCTAGGCTCGAGAACAACAAACCTAAGCGCGTACGCGGTGAATTCAAATTTTAGAACCGCGTACGCGCTGCTTGTTTTTCCATGTTTTTTTTGGGTGGTGTCCACTTTTCTGACCACCATCTTTGTGCACATACCCCTTAGCCAGTTCTTTCTTCTACTCCTCCTTCTTCCCTTTTACAACCCTTGCAAAAACACCTTTCTTCAGTAGAGCTTGCTTGATTTCTTCATCTGATTCAGTCTCCTCCGAAGACATAGTCATATACTGCCTAGTCGCATTTTGTTTTCTTTTCATTGATTATGTCGGCTTAGGACTGACAAGCTCACCGGTTGGTGCTTCCGGTTGTTTTGAAGTCTCTGTAGAAACCGGGACCACATTTGGAGTGGCCTGAGCTGCCTTTCTAGCTTCTCTCTCCTCTTTTCTTTTCTACTTCATCTCTTCTTTTCTCTAGGCCTCAAGAATTTTGACTTTTTGCTCAATTTTGGTCAAGTCATGACCCTCACCTATTAAAGCTTCTGCTACAACCCTTGTCATTTTCTTCCTTATTGCAGGTACAACTTGTTCCTAATGAACTTTTAAGCCTTTCTCTTGGGTTGTGCTAAATTTTTCTTCTTTTTCATCAACTGGAGCTTGTAGTAGATGTTGTGCATATGCATCCAATGTGGCCTCGTCCACTTCATAGCCCATCGACATAATCCAAACTATTCTAGATTGGACTACCTCCATCATACACTCATCCTTATTTACCATAAAATAAATAGTGTCTTTATAGTTTTCTACAATTGATTTAGGAATCCTAGCCCTATTTTTCATTTCTTCCTGAAATTTTTTTAAAAATTCCCATAAGTTGGCCTTTTGTTGTTTATCTCCTTGGCTATCCAAAATTTGCGCTATCTGAGTGGCTACCGGTCTATCAAAAGCCCACTGTATTTTACCATAATCGGGAACTATATTCAAAAAGTAGAATGCCAAACATATAACAAAAGATCCATACCGGAAAGTATTTTTCTTGTTATGTTTTATTTTCTGAAGGTTTGTCATTAATTCCTCCAGCATCACACTGCACAAGTCATAGTGTGCGTCCTCCTTTACCATTTGATGAGCAATAAGAACATTATTACCGGAGATAGAGTTCAGCCAGTTTGATTGGTAAACTTTGTATCTGATTACCGTTGCTGCAAATTTGACATCAATATCCTTTATATCATCAACTCTCATCAATCAACCATCGAAGGCGGCGCCGATGAGTTTGCAGAGTTCAGTGTTGGAGAGTTTTGACCTAGGGTCGGGCAGACCTCTAACCTTATGTAGGAAGGTTATGTTCTTGATAACTTCCTCGATGATCTTGTAAGGCCGGTCCAACCAAATGAATTCTCCATGAATGTGGTTGAGTATATATTGGACCATTCAGCTTCGTTAAATGTCGAAAAGTCCATAAATTGGGTAAAACCCTTCTCCTGTAAATGGGCAAATTTTGACTTCAGCTAATTGTCAGTAATCAGATTCTCAGTTAATACGTAGGACATTTCGTAACCTCCAAGCTCCTCGATGTCACAATGGATGTACACCCTAATGTCTTCGGTATGAAGAACACCATGACAAACACTCGAAAATGCTCCCAATGGATCATCCAAAAGAGACTTGAAAGGGTGCTTCTTAAATTCAGGACGGGGGTGGTTCTTGATTTCCACCACCAAAGGAGTATCGACACTTGATGAAGAAGCCATGATTACCAAAGGAGTATCGAATGTGGATACTATAACTAGGGTTAATGCAACGGTAAATACCTCAAGATTATATCAGATGATGAAATTGCCTTCGAGTGTAGATGCTTGTACAAATCACCTTTGGACTCTTGAAATACTCAGGAAATCGCTCTTCAGAATGCTCGATTGTTGTGTGAAGAAATGACTTAACTTTTTCCCTTTTATCGCCATTAACCCTAATTTTCCATTATCATAAATGTCGTAGTCTGACCAGATCACATAGTCTGCAAATAGGTTCCGGTAAACACCTGAAATCGCCTAAGTATCCATCCACAATCAAAATTCTCTGATTGCAGATCTAATCTGGGGTGTTTGCATGATATTCAATGATTTGCCTACCCCTAAGGCAGAGTACCTTAGTTACTAGTTGCCCCTGCTTCCAATGTAGGACTTGATGGCTCTATCGATTGTTCTATTAGTTGTGTGTCTGATCTCCTAACCCATCTTTTCTCATGTTGTTTTCTGATATCTTCTACCTTTGCCTCTCCCTTCTCATCTACATTTCCATTAGTTACCGGTGGGTTCTTACTTCTGCAATATTTAGCAATATGTCCAATCTTGTTGCATGCATAACAGATAATATTGTTCCTCTGAATTGTCTTGTTAAACCCTTGATTTCCTTGATTTCCTTTTGATCTGCATTGGTTAGCCATATGACCAAATCTACTACATCCATGATATCTTAGATTTCCAAGACCAGTGAATGATGCATTGTTATAATTATTCCTATTCCTGCTCTAACTTGCTATATGACCATATTTATTGCAAACAAATCATGTACCATTGAATTTGTGAGCATTAGGTTGTCTTACCGGTGATTTCTGGTTCCAGTTGTTGGCATGATTATGCTTCTAACAGGATGATTGATCTTGTTGTGCAGTACCAGAGCTTTCTCATTCTTCAAACCAAGACCTCTCTTGTCATTAGCATCTCTCTGACTCTTCAGTATTTCATCAAGTTTGGCAGAGTTGGCTTGAATTTGTCCTTGTACTCATTTGCAGTGACTAAATCATCTCTCAAGTTCCTGTTCATTGTTCCAAGACTGGATCAACTCAAGTTTCAACGTGTCATTCTCATGTGTCAGTCTATTGCATTCATCATATATGTCCTATAATGCTTGAGCTAGGTTTTCTTCATTCTTCTTTATGTCTTCAATCTCCTTGCGCATTTTCATCGTTAGGGCTTGCATCTCATTCTTAAAGATAGTGTTCTCCTGAGTGAGTTTCTGACATTGATCCTTCATAGAATCTTCCTCATCACTATTCTAATTCTGCAATTGACCACAGAGTTCCTTTCTCTTAGCTTGAAAAGCTGAAAGCTTTCCTTGTAATGAAATGATGTGTTCTCTGGCTTGCATTACTTCATTCTTTAGTTTACTATTTTCCATTTGCTCATTATCAAGATCCTCAAGAGCAAGTTGAAGTTGTTGCTATAGACTGGTTTCCATTGATTCCAAGTTCCGGATCTTCCTCAAGTGGTTAAACTTCTTCCGAGGAACTGGGCTCTGATGCCAATTGTTGGAATCCAAGAACACTAGGAGGGGGGGGTGAATCAGTGTTCTCCTGGTAAATCTAATGCTGAACTTATTGCTTATGAACTAGTTAACAACAAATAAAATTAAAGTGCATAAACCAAATAACACATAAAGAAGCACAACCATAACACCAATATTTATACATGGAAAACCCTAGGTTCTTCTATTTATTTTGGCTTGAAGGGTAATATATTCCCTCAAGTTTCTATATTCAATCTTATGTAAATTTTCTCTTTACTTCTAAATGATAAATAGAATATAAATTGTCTATAACCAATTTGAAAAAGAGATATATGAACATACAACACACATACTAATTATTGAACGATGTTATTTTTATTATTGAAATATTTGGCCAAAGTAATGCAAAAGCATTGCTTGCTTTATCAGTTCATTGCATCTAAAGATGCAAAAACCAACCCAAATATTATATTTAGCTAGAAGGTATCTAGAGTTGTATGATAGGTTATTTGTATTAGTACACAAGACTTGTTCTTAGATGGCATAATGATCTTTGAAGTTCCTTGGATCCAATACTCTTATGAAGGGTAGAATCCATTCATATAGGAACATGTGTAGGGGACCATTGAACTATGATTGGAGAAAAAACAATTGAATGATGCTCTCCCTCTTGTAATTAAGTTTCCAAAGACTAGACATATGTGAGATAATACTATTAATTTCACGTGACTTTATTATAACTATTTCTAGACCATGTTACTAATATGACATATAAAAATGGATTCTTATGTACCATCCTTAAACATGTAATTTGTTATGAACAACTATGCACTCTTAACATGTCTAAATTTATATCAAATTTTACATCGCCAGTTATGAATGATGTCATTCTTATGAAGGAATGCTAATGTTGATTAAATAGTAATAGTAGCATATTAGAAATGAATGAACCTTCTTTTTTTTCTTTTTTCTTTTTTAAGATGCTAGCACATGTAAAATATATTAATATAGATAAATATTTTGGTTACAAAAGAGAGTAGCAGAGCAAAAACCAGGATATAGCTTCTATCCAGAAATAAGCGAAAAGACAGCCAGAATATGAGAAATGAGCAGCCAAGGATAGTAGATGAACGTCAAATCATACACAACAGAGCAATGAATAAAGATAGTAGGAGCTAGTTATTATCTTCCTCACTGTTCATATCCACAGTATCCTTAAGAAGATCATTAGTAGCCTAGATTGCACAGTTTTCTTCATAGTGAGCAATGATAAGACACTTTAGTCCAAATTATCTCTAATTGGGCAATGAAGAGATGCAGAGCATGGAAGTTGTTCTTCACTTTCTTGATGAATGTTTGATCCGACTTCTCAAAACGGGCATCGATGGTACATTTTAGAAGAATTTGGTAGTTACATAGTGATCCTTCTACAGCATTTCTCTAGTGAATAGGATCCTCAAGAATATCATAGTGATTCAAAGCAGATTCCAATTTGGTCATCACTTACAACAGCGTCCCAAACATACTTTTTTCATAGAATGCAAATCCTAGACTGACATTTTATGATGTCCATTGCATTGGAGAGGAAAGCCATTGCCACATCTTGATAATCATAAAAATAATGGGGATCTAATAGATTTTTCTAATGGCCCATTTGATGTTGCGATAATCAAATTTAAACACTACTTTTAACTTATCTGTAATGAATGGGGTGGCAACCATGAGAGCATGAACGTCTCGTAGACTTCAAAATGACCTTAAGACTGATTGATAGAGACCCTCAATAGCTAAGAACATGAGTAGAATAGAATGGAATGACTGATACTTGCTCAAAGAAGCAGAGATAAATTTGACATCAAGAGAAATTAATGCAGAGATTTGACAGGATAAAACAGATCTAAACAGACATAAAACTACTGCAACACCTTATGACTGCGAATATAATCCTTCTCAACATTGAACCAACTGTATCACCTTATCATTATTCAATTCCAAGTTATCTAGATTGTCTGTAAGGATCTTAGCCTCTCTGTAGCAGCGCATTACTTCATAATTGTTTAACTTACTGATGATCTAGAAGACTCTTGTTCTCAAGTACCCAAGCTTCCAATTTGGAGAGCATTTGTGCACCAAAATAATAATTTGAAAGCTAGTTCTAAGCCCGTTCTTATCCATTAACTATGATTATAATTATAATGTTACATCATGCCTCACTTTAAGTATCACCCAGGCAACATATTAACTTTAAGTATATGATTTTTGGTAGTGAAAATGTTTAATGTTGATCTTTCAGTTAGATTTTAAAATGGTCTTAAGTGTATTCTAAGGATTTTGACTATGTTGACATGTTATGCTCTAAGTTAAATGTTTGGTGGAACATTTGTGTAAGGACTTAATTTACTATTGTAGATTATCTTCTTAGTTTGAAGATGATGGTTTGATTTTTCTTTTAGGATCTCATGAGAAGCAAAAAGAAATTTCAACTTCTTTTATTCTACTAAGACCACAAGTGATCTTTATACTTAAGAAGGTTTTTGTTGTGGTTTCATGGGCCACTCTGCAACTTTCAAAATTGAGAAGCAATAGAAGCAAAAAAGAAACTTCAAATGAATTCTCTATGTATTTGGTAAAAAACCTAGAAAAATAAATGGTAGATCTCAGTGGATAATTGAACTATCTTTCCAACACCTACTTGTTTACAAAAAATGGAGTGTGGATGTGCAAGATATGGCCTCAAAAGTACAAACAAGAAGATCTAACATCAATGACCTATATAAAATACTAGGAGCCTAATTTAGAAAAAATAGTAGCACCATTGGATTAGGCTCAAAAAAATCTTTCCATTGATATTGTGTTCATTCGACTTTGACATCATATACAAAAGTTATGGTCGATTTACCAAAGATAGGTTGAAAGGGTGAAAGAAGGCTAGGAGAGGGCCAAGAAAGCATCCTTATGATTGATGTCATATTAATGTCAATATGATGTCGATAAATGTATTAGGGAATATTCCCTACACTGCCAAAAAAACACTCAACCTCCTATAGATTTAAATATTCTTCAAAATATATCATTTTGAGTTGGAATATGTTGAAAGCATTATTAACAACAAATTATAACTATACTAATATTGTAATGATTTCCCTCCTTCCATGATCATTTTTTTTTATGTGGTTTTTGACACACTAACTTGCAAGCCAAGAAGCCTATAAGATGGAATGATAAAGGTTCTCTTGCTTGTAAGGTGGCTAGCCTCAAAATTACTTCAAGACTGCCTTGTGAGATTTGCTAGAATCCATTGTCTATGGAAACTTTTACTAGTCCATTGGAATGGTTGTAGTGATTGTTAAGAGTTGTTTGTGTGAAAAAAAGAGAGGTTTACTAGGTGCAATTTATCATTATTAGCGAGTGCAAACTATAAATTCACTTATGAACATGTTGATAATCTTCACTTTTAGCTTCGTTTGACTTATTTAAGAATATTTTTTTAAATCAAAATTGGACTGCAAGTGCTTTAAGAATTTTGAAACAATAATATGTCAACCAAAATAAGAATTTTACAATGTGAAAGTAAAAAAATTATGTATTTTTTTTCTTTTTAAAAAGATTTAATTCTATTTTTTAAGACGAAGAGTGTGATTAAAAATTGTGAAATTTCACTATAAGAAAGTTTTTAAAACACCCCAAATTTCTACCTTTTAAAAATGAAATTTAATAAAATCCAAACCCACTTCTCATCCTATGCACCATTGAACTAATAGATGAATTTTGAATTAAACCAATCTCTACTAGACCCATTGTCACAATCGCAATGTGAGATGGTGTAATCTTTAAAAAAAAATACATGCATAAAGGTTGGTGATTTATAACATCCAAAAATATGTCCAGTTGACCAAACGAAACATCCTAACATCAACTAAGCATTAGTAATTTAAACATATGCCAATTTTTATCAACGTTAATAAATTTAATGGAAATAAAGTACATTTAGAGCTTAAGAAACCATATGGAGCAAAACAAAAATTAGGGAATTGGAGAAAAAGTGAAGAATTTATTTCTAAGTTCAATATTTTTGTAAGGATCTTATAATTTGATCTTCAAATTTTTATACAAATCTTTTTCTTCTAAAAAACTAAAATTTATCTTTAGTTATATAGTGTAAAGATTCACTTTAACTTGGTCGAAACTATCTGAATAGGATAGGCTCAGGAACAACAAATTGATTAAATAACTTATTATACATAAGAAAGAATAATAATTAAGTGTAATTTAATATTTGATAGTCTTGATTAAATCCCAAGGGATTAGCAATAACCGGTTCAAACTAGCTTGTCCAATACAAGAGAATCATTTATATAGTAAATTCAAATTTTTTTTTCCATTATGAGACAATAATTATATAGATAGCTAAAGCTCTAATGTTTATTGGGCTAATATGTCCATATGGAACTAACAATCTACCACATGAGCACTATGGACCATGCCTCCATCTAGGACGAATGATATTCAAGCAATCAAAGGGGCCTATAAGGGTATGTATCAAAATAAATATGCTCTATCTATACACTTTGAATCATTGGAACCAATCTGGGTCTTGATTCACTTATAGAAAATTCACAATATGTCTATTACATTGTATCAAGGACTTTAATAAGTTTGTGTAAGTTAAAAACAAATGATCTTGTACTCTCTCTCAAGTTTCAAGCGACTAACCGAGTATAAGGCTAATCCACCCTAGTAGTTTTTCTAAGGATCAGAAACTATCTTTTTCAATTGTTATTCTTGGTATTCCTTTATTTTGTGGTTAAGATTAGAAAAGGCTATATTTAAAACCTCACAATGTCTTTTATATTTGAGGATTGAAAATATCCTACATACCTTGTTCCATAGAATAAAGATAATAGAGAACCAAGGGTATGAAATACGTAGTTCTATTTGAAAATATGTTTATGAAATTATATGAGCAAGTACACAGCCTTTTCTAGGGTTATATTTTCCTAGATATTTTTTCAGCTATTGCCACTCACTTAGGTGAAATAGTGGAAAAAAAAACACTAGAGAAAGATCTATTTCCAAACACCTAAAGGGGTTTTCAACATGAAGTTTAATTTGGGAAGGTTTCCTTATTATCTAGTAAATATCTTCCATTTTCTTATTTCAAAAGGTTACTAATTTTATGTAATAAGTGAAATGCCCAAAAACTAAAAAGTTTACTTTTACATAAATCATCTTAAACTGAATTGATATAATGATTATTTTTCTATCACATTGGATCAAATTAAATCACTTAAATAATAAATAATACATCACATAACTAATCATAGCCACAACGTATTTAACTAAAATAACATATCATGAAAATACTTACTAAACAAGTATCCTTGAAAGAGTGATACACAATAATCTATAATTGTTAGTAATCCATAACAATCCTAATTGAATGGTCATCTAAACAATAAGTTAATATTTCATATTTTAGACTTATCATTTCTATCTCAAAATACTTAATTACTTACAATCTCATTAGAATAAGACATCCAATATCAATTAAGAGAAAGTAAATTCATCTATTCTAATTGATAAAAATTGAACTTATAAATTTGGAGTTAGATTGATTGCAAAATTATTCACCATTTTCTAATCATCTTGAGATGACTATTGGGTGAGGTGAGAATATACAATGGATAATAATTTAAATAACAAGAACAATCATAAGTCCAACCTTAATATAGTGTAAAGTATACAAAATGATGACCTAAGTGATTATAACTTGATAAATTTTTAAAATAATTATAATTATTGTAACTTGATAATTATGAAAAACAATAAATTGTTAGTAGATCAATTATAATGAATATTAATTACTAGTTAATATTAGAGAATATCAACTAATTAACTTTTGTATATATGATACTTATCAAAACTATAATTGAATATATTAAATAAATTACTAGACAAACTAAAGATTATGTCCTCAACCATTATTGAATGCTTATAGAAATCATGTTGATTACTATTTATACAAAAAATATTAAATCACTAACTATAACTTTTCAATACTAATGGGTATCACATTAATGACTAATATATCAACTATAACTATGCAAGTGAACATCAAAATATAACATAATATATGGTTTCCCCAAGATAGTATAAGAATATCTTAACATACAAAACTTTCGCACATTCATTCATAGTAATATTAACATAGTATTACTGCCAACAATTTAAATAGTTGAAAAATTGTGTGTTATCATCACTAGGGGAAGAGAACCAGTAGACATCATAGTTCCAATAACCGCACACGTATTGTCATAGTGAACCCCCAATAGCCATCATAAATCCAATTTTTGAAAATCCCATTAATAAATTTCACATGTAACAATAGCCGATCACTTTTTGTCAATTTTTTTTCATAATTGGCCCATTTGTGCACCACTATTGGGACATTTGTGTAAAATTATTAAGACATTTGTCCACAAGTACTAGCGATTTCGAGTGGACAGTTACTGGAACATCTTTAATTAGGTATCGGGCGACACTTTGAAATGTGTACTTTTTGACCTTTGTGTGCATAAGTGATCCCACAACGTGCATCGTTACTACCCAGAAGCCAGAACAATAGCTATAAGTAGTTAAGTTGCATATGAAGACAACTAATTTATTTTTTTTGCCAAAATCTGATGTACCGTTTAGGATCTATGGGTGCATGAAGCTAGCTATGATGGCTACTAGTGCTCTTCCCCTATCAAATGGTGTAATGATTCATTTTTAATGGCGAGCAAAAGTGAGAGCGGAAGCAGGAGGATTTTTGAAATCTTTGGCGATGACAATGGGGAAATAGAGGAAGAAGATGGTTAAGTTGAGTACTAGATTTGTAATTGTAACTTACAACATAGGTACGAAAGTTTGTGGGTTTTATGGTTGAAGGAGCAATGTCTCGTGCATGAGCATTGGGAGGTCATTTTCAGGTGCGTTCTTTAAATCTGTTGCTTCTAAAGAGGCTCTAGAAGTATGCTTCTAAGGGCTATTCTACTTTGGGGTTGCATGAGGGTTTTATCTCCTCTACAATGCTTTCTCCTTTTACAACCAAAGTTCATTTTTGGATATGATCTTGGCATTCGAAAAGGGTTTCTCCTCTAGGTGGCGGCCTATGTTTCCCTTTTCAGTTGTGTCGACTCCTTTGACATCTAATGGGGATGAATCTTGTGAGAGCTTTGATAGGATTGGGTCATTTTCTTGTCCTTGAGTGTCCACAAGAATGTTGTGAGGAGGATGTCAATGATGATCTCCATGCCCAAATCATGGAATTTTTATATATAGTTTCATCCTCTTGTACTAGACTCGGATCTCACACATCTTGGTGGAAATTTGGCTCTATGTTTGAGGGCAGTGGATGATGTGCTTTCTCTCGATTCAAATACTAGCCTATACAAGGGATTTTTTCCCTAGGTAGTTAGTTGTTCAAGTCGAAAGGATTGGTGTTCTCTCTAATGGGGGCCTTGGAGTATGCACATTTGCATTTTGGGGAATGTCACCTATCTTGTGGATCCCCCACTTCCCCTTCTAGTTCCTTCTATGCAGGACTCAATGTAGTCAACGCCTCCTAGTTCTACAACATTCCTTTTTCCTTGTTAAGGATTCCTAATGATTTTTGGATAAGACTTCTATTGGTTTACAATCAACCCTTAGTGGGAGATTCTCTGGAATTTGGTCTAACTTTGATGTTAGTTGTTGTTTGGCAGATCTAGAATTTGGAATATGTTAGATCAACTTCATTTTGCTACCATGTTAAACGGTTTCCTCTTATTCTCCTTTCAATCCTGGGAGTTTATTAGGGGGGAGGTCTTTGGTTTCTTGGCAAGGCTTATCTCCATTGAAAACGACGGGCTCCTAGCTTTGTTACTACTAACTTAGTTAACATTATTTCTATTTGGGTTAGGCTCTTTAAGCTTCTATTGGAATTTTGAGATGAAAGTACCATTAAAGGTATTAATAATGCCATTGGCTAGTGTGTTGTCATTGACAATACTACAAAATTTCAAAATATGTTTCATCTTTGCTAGATTTTGTTTTTATGTCAGAACTGATAAAGATTTTCTAGGCAATTTCAAATTATTCTCTAAGCTAGGTGTTTGAGAGTAGAAAAAACATTATGAATCATCTTCATTGATTAAACGATACTCCAAGGTGAAGCAAAAAGGAAAAGTTTTGGATACCCTAGGATATCCTTTAAGGACAAGGTGCATGTTGGGTTGTGCCCTCTATCTACATACTATGAGAAGGTGATAGAAAGAATTAGGGGGCCCACTCCAGCATGGGTTGTGAATCCCCATGTAAGGAAAAGAGAAAATCAAAAGTTAGAATTATTTGCCTTTTAATTGAGACTAGTACTTCTTTTAGGGTAAGTGCACCAAGATGGTGAACAAAAAGGGGGATATAAGTGGCCACTTTTTTTTTTCTTCTAAAAACAGGTAAACCTGAACTTCAAAGAGATATTTGAAGGTCATGGACTAAAAAGTAGGAGTTGAGAAAAGAATAATAATTGTAGTGCTCTGAATCTAGTTTCTAAACTACTAAAGTTTTTTAAAATTGGATAAGATTAAGAGGGTCAAACCTCTCACGCACGCCTGATTTTTTTAGAAAACATAACATAGCTATTTTCGTGAGTTGCACAAAATATAAAGTTAGATTTAGTATTTTTAAAAACCCTTTGGTAGGATGATAGGTAAGAGCAAGATCTAGAAGTGTATTGTTTTGTAACTTTTCATTGAGTATTTTTTTTAAATGATTTTTTGAAGTGACCGCATCTTGAAAATTTGGTACCTCTTCGTGCGTTGGGCATAACTTGCATCAAAATAATAAAAAATGCAAACTTCTTTTTAAAAGTGTATAAAATCTAGTGTAGAACAATAATATGTAATTTATTTTGAATTTGGTCAAGTATATCAAAAGTTATTTAAAAAAAGGTAGACATATGTCTGTGAGGACTGTCAAGGCACTGGTAAAGTTTACTATACTAATATTGTCCAAAAATAGAAAAATTTATATGGTCAGAAAAGTAAGAAGACGTGTGAGATTATGGTGGTAATTTTAGAGATACCCACTTGATCATTTGTAAACCTGATGAAGACGAAGTCGAGAAATCATGTTGGAAGATGAAAAAATGTGTAAAGGGACAAAAATGGGGGGGGAATGGGCTTGCAAGCCTCAGGGATGTTTTCCAACCCTCTTACCAAGCCAAAACCAGCACGGGTTTTGAAAAACAAAAAGTACTATTCACAGTTCTACATAACCCGTACGGGTTATGTAGAACTAAAACCATTATTTTGTGTTTCACAAAACCCGTATGGGTTATGAAGACATAATAATGTATGCTTGTAAACTTAGCATTTACTACACATATGTATAGACATACATATATAATATGTGTTTATGTATGTATATATGCATATATTTATATAGATATAAGTATATATGTTTGTATACATGCATGTCTCTCGTCTTTTCCTCTCTCTCTCATCTTCCTTCCCCCATCACCGTCTTTGTCTATTATGAGCCCTAATTATCCTCCTTGAGTTCTATCTCATCTCTCTCCCCCTCACACTTCTCTTGCTGTCGAGTCTCTCCCCCTCACACTTATCTTTGTGTTGAGTCTCTCACCCTTTTCTCCTTCTCATTCTCTCTCTACCTCACGTCTCTCACCCTCTCCTCCTTCTCCTTCTCTCTCTCTCCCTATCCCACTCTCTCTCTCTCTCTCTCTCTCTCTCTCTCTCTCTCTCTCTCTCTCTCTCTCTCTCTCTCTCTGTTTCCCTATCTCTCTCTCTCCCTCTCTTCTTATCCCCTTCTCTCTTTGTCTCTAATTCTCTCCCCCCTCACCCTTTTCCCCCTCTGCCTCCCTCTATCTTGACCCTACTCTCTCTCTCTCTCTCTCTCTCTCTCTCTCTCTCTCTCTCTCTCTCTCTCTCTCTCTCTCTCTCTATCCTATTC